>NW_019671921.1:977394-1018826 GCF_002708625.1 Rhizopus microsporus ATCC 52813 | reverse complement strand
ATATCTCTTGGGCCATTTGGAGAGGTGAAGGAAGACCCTCGGTTTTCATTAGAGAAATCGCCGTCGAGAACACGGTTCCCTCCAACAGGGTTTAGATATATACAAAGTAAGCATTGTTGTAATCGATCATTGTGACACAACACAAAGCGGATGATTGAAACCCCCCCTCCGAACTCTGTGATTCTGTCCACCTTTCCACCTGGCCTTGGCTTCGGGTGTTTAATAAACCATTATAATGATTTAACAGCTTAAGCTATGATCAACAAGTCTTTGTTATCATAATTAACCTACTGGTAATCTCATGACACGTATACACAAATAATATCAAACACTTTGTTAGTTTCAACCTTTTTCTTTCTTTCTGTGTGTATTGTTTGTTTGATTTAAATCAATCACATTGGCTGAAGCAATCGGTAGAACCTTCGCCGAAAAAGCCAAAATTCTTGGAGCTTTAGCCTTTTTTGGAACAAATCACAACCTTTTTCCTCAAAACTATAAATGCGCGCATCAAAGTCCCATTTTACGTTTCTACTTTTATTTTATACGTATACATCTTTCTTTGAAAATGGCATTGACTGAAATTGCAATTGAAACATATCATCGTGCTTTGGATAAACTTGTACCAATTCTTCAAAAGAGATCAAAACACTCTTACATTGGCGTAGCAGTTGTCTTGGTTGTGCTTGAACGCATCTACTCATTCTTTCGAGTACCAAAGAGCATTCGTCATATTCCTGCTGTTTCTTATTTTGCTATGGCCAAATCATTGTTAACTGCTGAAGCTCCATCATCTAGATATAAACGTATCGTTTTGCCTGTAGTCAAGAAGGGCAATGGATTATATGTGGTAAAGAATTACAGATTACCCCCCTATTAAAGTATTGATTTAACTTTATAATATAGAGTAAGTTGCCTTTGGAATGGACTGTACACGTTGCTACCCCAATGTCTGCCAAACATGTACTTCTTAAGTCAGGTAAGTTGATATGATGTACTTAAAGTTCGAAAAAGAAACTAATCTAAACAAACAAAAAGAAATATACCCTAAATCAGAAAGCTTCCTCAAGCTACTTGGCCCACAGAGCCCCGCTGTTTTGTTTTTGGGAGCTAGTAATGTTGGATTTGTGAACGGGCATATATGGAAAAATCAACGAAAGGTAGAGCAGATTATATATATATAATTTTGTTTAAAGAAACTAATATATATATATATATATAAACAGATTATGAATCCTGCCTTCCATCGCTCAATGCCTATTCAAACCATGGCCAGTGTCATGCCTGATTTTTTCTCGGCTATTGATAAACACGGAACCGACGGAACACCTATCTCCGCGGTAATGAGAGATTTTACCCTTGATGTCCTTGGTCACACTGCATTTGGTAAGCTTTCCTTTTTATATAAAGATATGTATGAAGCTCAACCGTTATAGGATTTGACTTTAAGGCCTTAAAGGGCGACCCTGATCATTGGACCAGAACCTATCATATCATCAACAATGCTCTATTCAATCCTACAGCAAACATGCTTACATCATTAAACCCCATCTTGTCGATTATTTCTCCCGAAAGAAGAAGAATCCTTGAAGCAATCAAAAAGCTGAATGGCATGTTGGAAGCCATGATTAAGCAAAAGCGCCAAGAAGTACAGAATAACGCACAAGCCAATATTCCTGAAAATGAAAAGGATTTGCTTACTTTGATGCTGGAAGCTCAACAGAGAGGAGAAGGATTAGCCACTGACGAAGAACTCAAACACAATGTCTCTGGATTTTTCCTGGCAGGACATGACACTACTTCTGAAACTCTTTCTTTCTACTTTTACAATATTGCAAAGAATAAGGATGCTCAACGTAAGCTAAGAGAAGAGCTTAGCACGATCCTGGGCGATAAACCAGTTGATGTTATTCCAACCCTCGAGCAGTTGAAGTCCATGGAGTATTTGAATTGCACTATCAAGGAGAATTTGCGTCTCAATGGTCCTGCTGACAATATCCTCCCAAGAATAGCGACTGAAGATATGGTTGTCGATGGTACTCCCATTCCAAAGGGAACAGTTGTCAATGTTGATATTCATGCTATTCATCATGATACACGCTACTGGCAGGATCCATACAAGTTTGTTCCCGAGCGATTTCTTCCAGGTGGTGAGCACGAGTCTCACTCGGGTATGACATGGTTGCCCTTTGGAAACGGAGCTCGTCAATGTCTTGGTATGAATTTCAGTTTGGCTGAACAGAGACTTGTGATTGCCATGACAGGTAAATCAAAACAAAAAACGTGTTTTTTGCTTTCAATCATACTAATCATTTGGGTGCTATTGTATATATAGTTCGAAAATACGATATCGAAATTCCCAAGGATTCGATTCATTATGATCATCCTATTTTAGAATCCTCAAGCACAAAGGCCCCTGCATCGCTCAAGCTAGTCTTTAGAAAGCGTTACTAACTTGATAAAAATATGACAATAAATAAAAATATTTATTATCTTCTTCTACACTTTGTTCGGAAACTATTCACACACTAATGAAAAAATGATAATTTCAGATAACAAATAATAATAAAAGAAAGCCCACAAGAAATAAAAGAATAAATAAAGAAATGATTAGCAAGCTATTTATAAAATGTTGGCCATACTATACAAGCCTCAGAAATATCAAGCTCATTTTATTATTACATGTTGCCTTTTAATAAAGAGATTGATAGCCAACTACAGTGTAATTAAGCTTATATTGTGTATAAATAATTTATCTTCTTCTATATTTATCTCTGCTATCGTCTCTTCTTCTATACTTGTCTCTGCTATCATCTCTTCTTCTATACCTATCTCTACTATCATCTCTTCTTCTATATTTGTCCCTGCTATCATCTCTTCTTCTCTCTCGGCTATAGCTTTTTCTTTTATTCCTGTCTCGACTATACTCTCTTTTCTTATCTCTATCTTCTGCTGACTTTTGTCTTTTATAGTCATCTCTGTCAAACACCATTTCATATTTACTAGTGTCGGCAGTATTTGCTTCCTCTCGGTATCTTGTTCGTTTCGTAAGATTTTCAAAACCTCCCATGGTATCTCTACCGGTACGCTGAAGGATCCAATCTTTATGAAGCTTAGACACGGATTGAGAGAAATCGACATGAATACGACGGTCATCAATCAACACGGACTGCATTTTGAAATAAGCCTAGTTATATATATATATATGAATTAGCCTACATCCTCCCTTTTTTTTCTATGTTTACCTCTTCTGCATCTTCTTTTCTTTCAAATTCTACGAATGCATAACTGAGCGAATCTCCCGTCACTCGATCGCGAATAATTTCACAGCTATGAATAGGTCCAAATCTTGAAAATATCAGTTCTAAGTCTTCGTCTCTTGTGATCGGGTTCAATTTACAAACAAACAACACGTTTTCAGGCGGCTTCACTTCAGCAAACGGCAGATCACCAATCATTTCCAGTGTCAATGCATGGGCCCTGGCTTCTCTTGCCCTGTTTGCCCTTTCAATTTCCTCTTCGTCTTCGCCTTCTTCCAGTTCCTCGTCCTCTGCGATCCGCATCGATTCCAATTGCTCCTTGGTAGGCATAGGTGATTTATCCGGAACCTGCAATCCTTCTGGATCAGGGAACGGATCATCCAAGATGACTGTATGCTTGATACGTATATCACGATAAGGTCTCCCTTGCTCATCGCAGTAGGCCTCATTGATCTTGTCTAGCGTTTCAAACCCTTCTGCTACTTCACCAAATAGAGTATATTTACCATCCAGATAATCCAAGTTTTCGCCTAGTGTAATAAAGAACTGGCTCCCACTCACGCCGCCACTCTCAACAGAGGCATCTGCTGCAACGGCCATAGAGACCATACCTCGCCTTGTGTGCTTTAATGAAGGATTGATCTCTGCTGGAAAGTAACGTTGACTGGGTCCGTTGAGTATACCGTAGATCGACTCGCCTTGATCGCCCTTTCCCGTAGGATCTCCTGTTTGAGCCATAAAGTCCTTTTGAACATTAAAGAATGGCGCAAAATTATAATACTTGATTTTACAAAGCTTCAAAAAGTTTAATGTCGTCTTTGGACATTCTTTTGTGAATAAATCAATGACAATGTCACCTAATGACGTCTCAATCAAGACAGACTATATAAAGCTAATATTAGTAGTCTTTATTTACTACTTGTATGTATACATGTGCATATTGGATACTTGCCATGCGTATATAAATGTGTGTATATATAAAAGAAAAAAAAACAAGTTAGTTTTGATAGTTTCGGAATCTTAAACGATTAACATCGAGACGCCCAATAAAAAAAGTGATACAGGTCAGTTTTCCCTCTTTTTTTTTATGCACAGCAATAATAAGAAGAGAGGAGCTGAAAGCAAGCGATTGACACAGAGTACCTTGTTTACCTTTTTTACTCAAAAGAAACAGAAAACGAAGAACAATGAGACAAAGGAAGAGGTTATTATTGAACAAGTAATCAAAGAAGAAGAAAAGGTAGAAGCAGTAGCAAAACCTTTGTCAATAGAAAAGGAAGAACCTAGTACACCTATAGAGCAAAGGTTTAGCAATTCTATATACACACAGGAATTTGATGATGTGGTTCAAACAGTACTCGATGGAGAAGATTATCTGCTTGATGAAAAAGAACTCGATTTATGCTGTAGATATGTTGGTTTGAAAGGTTTTTTTTTTGTAAAAGGATCAAGTGGATATACTTATATATATAAATAGATGATCCTAAACACTTGCTGGTCAGGTTATTAATAAGAAGACATAAATGGATCAAGCAGGATACGTTAGATTATTCATTAACAGATATGAATAAGGCTATTCAAGAATTAAATGAGATTGGATTTATAGAAACTGATCTGAAAGATATAGAAACAGCGTTACATGTCTTGACAAAGCCCGAACTGAGAAATATTGCAAAAGAAAGACATATTGCTATGCAAGAGACAGTAAAGATGACACACACATATATATTTATAACTCATGTGCGCATTTATATTTAGAGAAAGAATGGGTGTATAAAGGAGATAGTAAAGTACGCCTTGTCAGATCATATTAGTTATGGTAATTCACAACCTATTCATGAATCAAAAATGAAAAAGCTGTGGGATACTGTAAACAAGTATCTTGGTAAGATATACGCTCTCTCCAATTTTCTTTTTAGCCTCTTTATATTTACGTTCTTAAACAGGACCATGTTTACGTGTACGATCTGAGGTGTATGAGCTTTTTCAACGTCTACAGATTGTCTATTATCGAATCACTAGCCTGAATGATACAAACTATATCGCCAGTTCAATATTAGCCAAAACCAGTCGACGTAATTATCCTCAGTACACATGGTCTCGATCAAGCTCTATTTGGTCCTGTCGCGCTGATTTAGTAAAGTTTGAAGAGGCATTGCTAATAGAAAAGGAATTTGAAACAATGGTAAAAGATGTACCCAGAACAAGGGCAGTTGGTCAAAAAGATAGTGGTGGGGACATGCAGGCACTATTAGCTTCATGCTGGTCACTTTGTGAATCCAAGATGAGTGCTTGGGATGAGTGCATTTATTCAGAACAAACGAGCCAGAAGCCATATTATAAAAGACGATTTGAAGCAGGTAATTCATACATAGTGTGAAAATACGCATACTTTTTATTAATTGTTTCATATAGGTTGGATATATACCAGATTATTAGATCGAGGGACAGAGATATTGGCAAAGTTACATGAATATGAGCTAGAATCTCTTGTCTTACACAAACTACTAAGTCAGCGCGTGTATCGTCTGGGCAAGCGAGGCAAGTGGTACGAAAGACTTGCTTTGGTTCAAATGAACTATTTAGAAAGAAAAGACGCAAAGATCATGAGGGAACAAAAGAAGTGTGCATTACAAACATGCATTGACGCATTACATGACCCTCTTGTTCATCAAAGCAAGTAACAAAGTAAAAACAAGCAGCAGGCTAACTGACAAAGGATCTCCATATAGTATATATTCATGGGATACAGGAGCGTATAAAACGGTTAGAACGACAGCTTTCCATTCCGAAGAGAGAACAACATGACTTTTCCTATATGAGCCTAAGGAAGCCAAAGGAGATTACAGTTTATGGTATTGGTATTATGATTATTATTTTTCATTATCTGATGCATATTCTTTACAGGTGAACGTATATCAAACGATGATGTAAATAAAAAGTCTATATGGAGAACAAATAATGGAGCAGAGTGCTCAGTAGAAGAGGTTGCCCTAGAATATTATGCCAAAAAAGGCTTCAAAGGGTAAGGCCTCTCTTTGTGTTGTGTATATCCTTTTACAAACCTCATTTGTATAGACTGCATGCAGAGAATGGGATAATAAGGATGATTGTAAGTAATATATTTATATATTACAAAAAATAGTAACCAAGCGAATATAAAAGGCATCCCTGTTGTTTTGGGACGTTATATTTGCGCCTATTCCCGGTGTCTTTGAAACGCCTTATCAGACTGCACCATTGGATATACGGTCAGATGCATTTTATGAAAGTAAGAATAACTGAAATCAATGTATACAATGATGACTTAGATGAAAAAAAAAAAAAATGATAAATAGGTCGATTAGACATTATTCAAAAAAGATTAAATGTAATAGAGAATGGTGATTATTTAGACATCATAAAGACAGTTGATACCAGAGAAAGGCCTAGACAGACATTATGTATAGGTGTCAACTGGAATTATGAGCTAGAGGATATATTAGAGATAGCCGAGGTAAGAGAGAGAAAAAAAGAGAGAGGCTAATGCTTATTTAATGTTGTTATTTATATATCCAAAAAAGTGTATTGGCCCCTTGCCATTAGCCTCTCTATGTAAGCTGCTTTTTGAGGAATATGGACAGCGACAAAGCGGAATGCCAGATCTTTGGTAAATTCATACAAGATATTATAAAGACGAGTAATTTATGTTTTATGTATACAAGTTGCTGGAATTATGAAAAGAAGGAATGTCTATTTTCTGAAGGTTAATCGTTTATATCTTTTTTGGGATAAGCAATCTAAACATGATTTATAGTAAAAGGGCCTGGAGATACCTTATCTGAAACTCAAAAACTATGGATTGACACACTCACTAGTGTCGGTATTCAAGTTGAAGTGTGCTTTGTAAAACTATGGAAAGGCGAAGATGTATTTTTGGAGACATAGTAAAATTACAGGAGCTCCCTCATGATAAATAAACTATTTTTTGAGTTCTCATAAAGTAACTTTTTGTTTGCTCTCTCTTTGGTTTGTTAGCTCTCATATTTAACAAGGCTATTCCTGCATTTTTCATCAATATCGGGCCAACTTAACATTAATTTTATAGTATTAGTCTAACTTCTGGTGCATGTAGTGTTCGCCTTTATGAAACTATTACATATAATTTTTGATGCCGAACAAGAAACCACTACAATTACCAAAGGAGCCGCAGTGCTAACCCAAATCGCAGATACAGCACCTTATTATGAACAGCGGCTGTTAATGGGCGTAGCTCGCCCGTAAGCGTTTCTTTTTTTCTTTTGGATCCTTATTTATAGATTTTATTTTTAGGATGGAAGAGTTACCAAAAAAAAAAAAGCCGTGAAAAACAATCAGATAGGCAAAGCAGAACTGTAGAGCTCGTTTTTCCACCCTTTGTTGGCGAAAATTCTCTCAGACAATGACAGAAATATAGACTGAGATGGCCAGATATGGCCGCTTCTGAAAAAAGTCAAGGCAGGCCTGACGCAATAATCTCAGAAGTGACAAGCGGCAAAGCTGGTGCTTCTCTTAGATTTGGTGAATGCAAAACGTCCGGCAAGTGCAGCACTGCTTCGTTGTGTAAGGATGTAATAAAACTTACACAACTTACACAGCGAAGTATCAACATCAACAGCATCAAGTCGGTGTTCTGCTTCCAAATCCATGGTACATACACTATAGCCACGTAATATACCCTTGAAAAATACTAATTTTCACTTACTAGGATTTGGAATTGCTTTTTATATGAAGGTGTTTACACATTCACTTAACTTGCAAAGATGGAGTTCCCTCGCTCCCTGGAAGAGCTGCTGCAATTTGTATATATGAAGACAACTAGCCTACTTTTGCAAGTAGCAGTGTCTAAGGACAAAGATGGTTCAAGAAGTGGATCATAATGCCATAAGCTCTTTAATTCTCAGCAGTTACAGCCATGCCTGCCCTTGTCCTGCAAATTTTAAATAAATATGTACTTTTTTTAAACAAACAAATCAAAATACTTTTTTTTTGGAGGGCACTGTACAGCTTTTGTTACCTGAGATCAAATATCCAATAAACAAGTGAGTCACTCTGGACACCCCATTTCAGTATCAAAAGCCAACCGTCACAGGTAAGCCGCCCTACAAATGAATCCATCAAGACCAACCTAATTAAATCCCTTCCCTTTAATTATCACCGGTCTCACAAATGGTAAACATAGCATAGAATGCAATCATCCATCCATCCATCTGTCTATACGAGCTAGAAGACTGTTCAGTTAGTAAAGTTTGGTCGATTTAACAAGAGCAGCCAGTGAAAAGGGAAAAAAAGAGCAACAGTCCTTACTATTACGACTAATGTTAAAGCACAAGGGAGGAGGGGAAAGTACCATTTTGATCATTGATGCATTGAGAATTATGAAGACAACCTCTTTAATTTCAGACACTCACATACACATACTAGTTCAATAGATATATTAAGCAACACGATTATTAAACAGACAGATGGAGAGAGGAATTGGATAGATTTGCTCTCAATATTAAAAAAAAGTCCATGAACTAACAATGTATATTTTCCAGGCTGCCATTAAAGCACACGAACTCCGTAACAAGAACAAGGCTGAGCTTCTCAAGGTCCTTGACGAACAAAAGCAAGCTCTTGCTAACCTCCGTGTTCAAAAGGTTGCCGGTGGTAGAGCTCAAGAACTGTAAGTATATTGTGTAAATGATTTTACTGTAACTGACCCGTGTATATGCAGCGGTGAAGCTCGTAAGAACGTTGCTCGTGTCTTGACTGTCATCAACCAAACCCAACGTGAACAACTCCGTCTCTTCTATCAAAAGAAGAAGTACGTTCCTTTGGATCTCCGTGTCAAGAAGACCCGTGCTATGCGTAGAGCTTTGACTCCTTATGAAAAGTCCTTGAAGACTGTTCGTCAACAAAAGAAGTTGGCTCACTTCCCTCTTCGCAAGTACGCTGTCAAGGCTTAAGTTGCTCTTCTTTTGACAATAAAAGATTTTGTATAATACAGTTCTTTATTTTTTACTTCATTCAGGCGATTAAAAATACAAGCTTGCTTAAAGTATCTTTATTTACGTTTGCTATTACTAAACATATTAAAGACTAGAAATGCCATTGATAATTCCATTTGACATATTACAAGCCAAAGTCCCTGAGGCTAGTCAGGTGTTTAGTATATTGTCAATCACTCTCAGTTTAACACAGTTGTACTGGAAAGGCATGTTAATTGATGACCTACTAAGCATTGAAAATATCCATCATTACAGATTGGATCCTACTTTACACTTCAACACCAAATTCCATTCACCGTCACGACTCGCCTAATGCACCCCAAGTGCCATATCTAGAATCTCTCTTTTGTTTGCCAGTTCACAAATGTTACCAGATGAGTCCCATCTAGAATTTCTATAACTTCTTCCAAAATCTGCAGAGCTTCACCTGCACAACATAGGCAACCACAACAAAATAAGTATACCAATTCAAATAAGGAAAGGAAAGAGCTATCGTTTAAATTACTCTGCCGCGAGAATCGAATTTACAACCAAAAAAAATACCCGGTCAACACTACATGTACCAGAAAATAGACTAATGCTACGGGCGCTTCTTCTTCTAGGCACTACCTGTAAGACTGTCTAATAGAATGTCCTTTGACATAAAATAATTCATTACAAGTGCATATGATTGGTCAAACTGACAACATAAAACTAGAATAAATAATAGCAACATTTCTTTTTTATCTCTTTCTTCTTGAAAAGAAATAAACCAAAATAATGACTTTATAAAGTCATGTTTAGCTTGGACGCTACAGAATGAAAACCTCTGTTAGAGTACATCGTAGGTAGTGGATAAAGGTAACGCACCAAGAACTAGTCTAACTTCTGGTGTATTTTCTGATGCATGTAGTGTTTCCCAGAATACCCAGTAGTGTCAACGCCAAAATACCAAACTCATATAAGTTCCTTGAAAAGTCAAAATTACATTACTATTGAGTATGCAAGGAAATTCCCAGGCCATGAACGCAAACTAAAAAGAACAGACCTACTGAGCTATATGGCGCACTGTTTAAGGGAAAGGTCCTTGTGTGATAAAACCTTCGTTTCATCCGCCTGTTTGGCATCGGATAGTCTTACTTCAAGGGATATAAATGAGGATACTGATTTACTAACCGAATGAACGAGGGTAAATGGAAACACACAAAGTATAGTAAATTTATGAATGGGTGCCATGTTGATTCTGATATTTAACCTTTTCTTCAGGTATAATATCTTATATGAGTGCAGCAGAACAGAATGGTTGCCTCGTAGCTCTAGATTTTACAGGATTATCAACCGATGTCAATGACTTGCATTTCTTTATCAAGTAATTTACATTATGTGAAAGCAAAACTTCTTCAATAATGCTTACAATATGTTTTCCATTAGCAAACATGAAAAACTAAAAGCGATAGTAATTGATAACTTGCCTTCTAACCATACACTCTATGTTTTTCAACGACAAGCAGTTCTGAACAGCCCTTTAGTCTTATCCCCCTTCAATTGTGGGTCAAAGCCTATACAAAGACCCAATGATACCTTTTTTGGTATCTGGTGACATTGAACACTACCTGCATGCATGTGCAAGTTTCAATGATTTATTACATTATTATTATTTTATATCGCATATTTATCAACATTTAAATAGTATAGATATCCCAAATTATTCTTGAAATAAACGACATCTTGTCTTATCTTCAGATCACAATAACTTCTTCTATTTTATCTTATATCTTAAGCAGCAATTGCTTAACATCTTCCTTATTTCACTTTTTACTTTATTTCACGACTTAGCATTATACTGTTCTATATTGACCTTATATTAAGATCTGGTGGTCACTATAATACCAAATTCTACTTATAAAACTTATTTTTAACCTTACTACTAACACTTTTTTCCAGCAACACAGTTTAAATGGGTTATATCTTTACTTTCTTACTATACCTTTTATTATGTATCTTTTTTTCTACTGTTTCTTAATCAATTTTAACAAGAATTCTAAACATATAAAGCAATTGTTTAACAAAGTTACTTCCAATAGCATTACATTCACCACGCAATGCTTGGTTGGATGAAGACTTGTACACCTTGAAAATAAAAGGTTCGAAATGAACTCTAGCAAGCAGAAATAAAACTGGTTTTTTAGGATCGGTCTCATAGCATACATCAAAGAATCCAAAATCATCAACCTTTTTCGAGAACCTTATACTCTTTTCTAAAAACATACGGCACTTTTTTTTTTTTTTTGCGACATCATTTTGGTAAAAGGTGTGCGTACGCATAATTTAACTCTTTTTCTGATGTGAGAAAATCTTTTTTTATTTTTAAAAAAAGTGTATATAAACAGCCCCTTTTTTGTTGTTGCGTCGTATACAAAGAATGAACACGTTTATCGGTTGGCTATATTAAAAATAGTAAGTAAAAAAAAATCAAGACAAACAAAACAATCAACTTACACTTGGCAACACGTTCAAGTTCATCCTTCTTCTTGATAGCATAAGAGTTGGCAGAACCCTTGGCAGCGTTGATCAATTCGTCAGCAAGGCATTCAGCAATGGTCTTGATGTTACGGAAAGCAGCTTCACGAGCACCAATGGTCAACAAGGAGATAGCTTGGTTGACACGACGGAGAGGAGAAACATCAACAGCTTGACGACGGACGGTACCTTGAGAACCGATACGGGTGGAGTCTTCACGAGGACCACAGTTGATGATGGCATCAACGAGGATTTGAAGAGGGTTGGCATCGGTCAACAAGTGAATGATCTCGAAAGCATGTTGAACAATACGGGCAGCCATGAGCTTCTTACCGTTGTTGCGACCATGCATCATCAAGGAGTTGGTCAAACGTTCAACAATGGGGCACTATTGAAATGTAAGTCACATGTCAAACATGATCATTTCAATCTTACCTGAGCCTTACGGAAACGCTTGACAGCGAAACGGCCGGCAGTGTGAGGCAAGAAGACGTGTTGACGGATTTGAATGTAATCTTGAAGGGAGATGTCCTTAACTTCAACGTCTTCATAAGACCATTTGTTGAACAATTTACGAGTACCATCGGCGGTGGCGCTAACGTTAGCGGGTAAACCTAAAGCAGGCATGATGGTCTATCATATCATATAGTGTTTTGTTGAATAAATGGATGGATGGATGGATGATGATTTGAAGGATAAATGTAATAAATTGATTGAAATATCAATAAAGAAGATGGATTGATGAGAATAGATAGTAAAATAGGTTAGTGAGGACGTTCTTTTGGATGGATGGATAGCCTATGAGTCAGTATTTACCTATTATTTACGAGAAAAGAGGAGGATTCCTTCGATCCACTTCTTGCGGATGGCTTTCCATTCAACAGGGTACACAAATCAAACTCAGACATCTGAATTCGAAATGCTTGTTCCTCTGTGTCTAACACCTGGAATCATAATATAACGCTAATTGTATTATAAACACGTATTGCCATGCTAGTGAATCGATTCATTTAATATCAATATAGAATAGACAGACAGTATAATGTATTATGCAAATAAACACTCTAGTAAAACCCTTAAAGTCTTTGTACACACACATCTTTTTTTCGTTTTAGTATAAAACCAAGCAAAGACGAAACTATATTAGATGATGAGCCATCTAGTAGACATACATGATGTAGCGTAGACATAACATAGATTCTGAACAGCAACTTCTAATTTTATCTTCAAAGAAGAGAGAGAGACATTAGTTTAAGAAAATCGCTGTAACTGTCTTTTCTATTTGCCAAAGAAAAAGAAAGAAAAAAGCCCTGTTGGCTCATGCCTTATCCTTTCCTTTTACTACGCATAATTTTGATACTAAAGAATGCATATATATTCGTATGTAATATATGTTATATTTTGCGTGAGCGTACCTCAAGTAAGCTGATTTTGTATACATTATATATATATATATATACATTTAAACAGTAAGAATCCAGCTGATGACTGCAATGCTTTGTTGCCATTTATTTGAATTCTTTGTACAATAAAAAATAATGGGTTTTTTTTTCTTTACATCTTCATTGGCTGTGGCTGATTTGGTTCTTTCTCGAGTTCAGCACTACAAGAGAGTAATATTAAGATCTAGCAACAGACAAGAATCAAATAAAAAGTTACCGTAATTGCTTTGAGAAAGCATCATCAATATCATCGTCATCCCAATTATCTTCCCAAAAGTGAGCATCACTTTGATCCTCTTCATCCTCACCCCAATCTAAGGTTTATTATGTCAATTATATAAATAAATGTTGTAATAATTGCATTGCACAAACCTTCTGTAACAAATTCTTCAAATTCATCGTCTTCTTCAAGCACACCAAGGGCAGCAAGGTTTTTTTCTTCGGTTATGCTCTTTTGCTTGTCTTGGTTTTGTGTAGTTGCCATATTTAATGTGAAAGGAGAAGAGAGTAAAGAAACGCGTAACCTCAGCAGAGCATTAGAGGTGTCGTAAGCCAATGGGGTGCACTTTAGTTAAGTGGTGACGTATTATAAAATATTGCGGTTTTTGAATTTATATTGTGTTGATGTGCCAAGCTTGTATGAGTGTCTTACAAAATAAGGGGATATAAAGTCCAGAATGATCGAGACAGAGCGGTTTTCTTTTTTTTTTTTCAGTCATACAAGCAGAACTTGATTTACTGATACACATCACTATGATGTCTTTATTGCTATCAGTTAAGAGTTTCACTTGGAGATGCTAATTAGTGCTTTCTGCGCATAGTGTTACACTTACTAGTTTATGTTATCGATTCTAATCAGCTACTAAAACACACAGCTGCTATAATTTGAAGAGGAGATGTAGATATTTTGAAGACAAATAAAAAGGGGACACATACTATCCATACCGCTTCAATACATCTACAAAAGATTTCTTTATGCAAGAGAGGATGTTACACTATGATTTAATTACTACAGAAAAAAAGGCACAAACAGTGGCTAGTTTACACTCGGCATAATTTACCCTCAAAGTACCGCGCATTCATGCAGGATTATAGCTGACGTGTGCCTGGGCTAAAACAAGTAAAGGAATACAAAATACCGTAGCTGAAACAGGGAAATGCACATGTATATATTATATTTGTCTTTTTCTTTATCGGCCATGGCTTGCAAATAAAGCCTTGTCTTTCAACTTTATATTCCGTTTTTCCATAGCTTGAATATTACCGTAATAAATGCTGATGTACGCTATTTCCAGAAAGTATCATCGTTCCAAGAAGTCGTACTTTATATATTCTGTATTATAATTTTCGAATGATGCGATATTACCTTAGAAAACACTGTAGAAAAAACTGTAGTTTTAACTCATTATAAGCACAATCACATGACAAAGGACGCCACATTGTCGTGGCAACTTCTTCAAGATGCTCTATAATTCATACCGGAAACTGTCGCCGTTTTCTGGAACTGATTGAACCGCGCCACATAAATACGCATAAGCTCAGCCCCGGATTGGGTTAACTGCGGTATCAAGTTATTTCCGCTTGCTCTGTGTGGAGCGGAGATAAGGCCTACTGTCTCACAATGTCCCAAAACTCAGGCCATTGAGCAATTGAAATTGAAATCCGAAAGCCGGTCCAAAACTATAAATTTGTATTTTTTTTTTCTGACGCTTTTTTCTTACCAAAAAAAAAAAAAAAATTAATGTTTCGAAAAGCAAAGAAGCTTTCACAACGTCTTGGACTCAAAAAGGAAAATTGTACAAATCAAGAGAGAAAAAGAGGAGAGAATCTACCGTCTATATTGAAATCAGAAAATAGCAGTATGACTGGAAGCACAACAGCTAGTTTGGAATCCATGAGTTCTCAAAGCACAACGAACGAAAGTACAGAGATCAAATTGACAAGACCAAACCTATCAAAGTCATATACGACTCCTACCTGTCCACCGACCGAACGAAAGGAGCGTCGATCGATTGCTGCAGATACAAATGATCTTGAGCTGTTACTGTCAATGGAAACACAGGCTAGATTAGACGCATTAGCGGAACGAGAAAAGCAAAAAAAGCAAGACGACGCAGTGCCATTCAGTCGTCCTACGACCATCAAGTTTGAACTCCCTGTCACACCACCTCGTTCTAGATCACCTAACCAACGGTTGACTTACCCAAGAGCACGACCCACGCGATCTCTTCCCGAGGAAGGACTGACGGCAAACGCAAAACGAAAAAAGAGATCAAGTTGGCGGTATCTGTTTGGAGATCGAAGTGATGATGATGAAGAAGTGACACCTTATGTGACCATGGATGCTCGTGTGAGACTGAAGCTAAGACCTTTACCGACTTTTGGATATGTTAGATTCATCGGCGGCGTTGAATTTGGAAAAGGAGAATGGGTTGGAGTGGAATTAGACCACGGTGGTAAATTATTTATTGATTTTCACGGCCCCCCGCACATTTACTCACACACACATTATAGTTGGCAATTGCGATGGTAGCGTGAATGGACACAGATACTTTACGACAGATCCTCGTCGTGGTATCTTTTGTAAACGTCATGATCTGGAAGCAGTGGCAGAATAATGGCTTATTCTCTTCATAATCCCATATACCCCCTTTTTTTGTCTTATATTATAGTAATAGTTGTAACAATAGTAATAGTAATAATAATAATGTAATAATCACCTTGACTTTGATCACAAACATATTTATTAAAATGAATAAAACCCTTTATATGTGTACAGAATAAATTTGCCCTATTTGAGTTGGTACATCCTTTCATCTTTGACAGATATGTGATCGACTATTCTAAAATGAACAACCATTTTCTCTTTTTTCATTTGACACATGTTCACATTTCTATGCTCCTGATTATTTTTATCCAAGGATAGCCTTGTCTTTCAGTTTAATATGACCTGTATGTACCTCGCTTTCCCGAAACAAAAGCCTATTTACTTTCTCTACATATCTTTTCCAAACAGGTATTAATTAAAAGTCGCTTTTCTATAAAAAAGAAACCCCTGAGATATGGATTATGAATCATAATTTCCAAAATTACCGATTGTCCCTCCACTTCCGAACTCCGGTGTAAGCTTTATTCCCGGTAACTTTTCAAAAAAAAAAAGGACATTGGTGTTCATTAGCTGATAATTGTAACATTCAAATGTGTTACTTGTTAAATCTAGCACACCAGACGGGATGTTTGTCTTTTTTAACTGCTGCTGCTATCAATAAGAAACTTTTATATATCTTGTTTTGTTATTTCTTCCAATTATACATGAACTATGGCCATTTTCTCTGGAGGCTGGATTGACTTTTAATATTTTGTCAAAGTGTAATAGAATCCTCTCTTTAGACTAAGCAAGCATGTGTGATGCAGGGGGTCGCCACATCCACATTTCGTCATTCTCAAGGGCTGCTTGATTGTTTGACCACAAATGACACCTCTCACTATGATAGAGTAACTCATTCTGAGTTTTTATTTTTTTTGGTGATCACTCATTGTAACAAAGTATCTCTATTTCTTCCTTCCTTATTCTGTAAAGTATCCCTGATATTGAATATGTTTGATAGTTCGCTTTTTACTCTCTCTTTCTTTCCTTTTACATCATATCATGACCTATCAAAAGTAATAATGATTGAATAATAATAGCATTCTTCTGTGTATATACAAAGGTAGAGTTATTTTTATTAAAGGTGGCAGCGTACGCTGTCATGCTATGGACAGAAAGATATTTTGATATCTTGTTGTGGTGGCGAATTAGGTGGTGAATTGGGTGGTGAAGCGGATTGACCCAGTTGCTGTCGAAGCTGATTATTTTCTTCTTGCATTGCGCGAATATAGTCAATCGCATATCGCAGCACTTTGGCTCGATGACATTTTGGACCTCCGTTCTCTGCTGAACGTGGCACTAACGTTGACAGTTCATTCACTAATGTATTCTGTTTACAAAAATAATCAGCATACAGACAGCTATTAAAATAATTTCCCGTACCAAATTATCTCTTCTTCTTCGTTCTACTCGATTATGTGTCTCTCTTCGTTGTCTGATTCTACTCATGGCCGTATCACTATCGACGCTCACTTTATTTAAAATATTGACGCCATGCAAGACAAGCTTATTCGGTTGCTTTTCTAGTTCATGCAGTTTCTTGGCCATGCTATCAGGGCTATAAATTTTTATTCGTTCTTGTATTGGATAAGAAGCTCTTCTTTCTGATATAGACATCTTTTGTGTTGTAAGTGAATGCATGACCAAATAAAGAAAAAAGAGAGAATAAAGAAAAAGTGAGATTTTATACTAAAATATGCCACAGATCAAATTGAGATTACGGTGTGGCAAGGGTCAATAGAAATTACCGCAAAATTCCCTCAGGCACGCCCTGATACTTGTACTACCCCCTTCTTTTTTTCTTCAATGTTCCAATAGCAAAATATGAGCTATTATTGTTATTATCTCAATTTGCCTCTTTATTTTCTGTTTGTCTCTTATGATTAGCCAATCATGTCATCTCATTAATTGGCTCATCCCTCCAACGTTGGAGAATATTTCTATTTACAGCATTTGTGTGTATGTGAATAAAATATGATGCAGGGTCACTCAACTGCTCGACTTAACGGGAAACTAAAGATGGGGTAAAAAAAGAAGATAGACCAAAGTTTTGATATCTTTTATATACTATGCATTGGCTTACGTTATCATAATAGTAACTTTTAACGGTCATTGAGCTTGGCAGTAAAACTTTATGAGAGAAACTGCTTGCTCATATTTTCAAAAAGCAGGGGATTACCAGGCTTCTTTTGCACGTGCATGATTTGTCTATTCATTGTTTGTCCTAATAATAAAATATGACATAACAAATTACGGCTATTTTACAAGTTGACTTTGTCCTTTGTTTTAACAAAGTTTATGTCGATAAACCTCATTTACTCTTTAAGTTATCAAATTGAACTCCTTTATCGTACACTAAAGACACTGCTGATCAGAATCTCAGTTGGGTGTCAATGCTCAACTGGAAGTAGACCATCGTGTCTTAAATTTGCAAAAATGACAAGCTTCGATGTCACTCAAGATACATTTGCTCCCAGTAGTACTATTCACCTATTTTCAAAGGGGAGATTTGCTTAGGGCAGCCATATGTTTGAACTACAGCAATGAAACAGAAAGAACTGCTCAGCTTTACCAAAGTTGACACGAAAAAGTTTTTATATAAACAATATTTTATTATTAAAAAAGTCCTTCTTTAAATAAATGACAGCTATTATTTCATGTATAGCTTAATTACTATACATGAATGTGATCAGGTGTCAATGTATTCTTGTAGGATAAAAAAGGATGCGCCTATATAAAGTAATCAGTAAAAAGAAGCTTTTATGATAATAATAATTATAAGCCATTCAGGGTGTCAAGTTGAATCATTATGTGTTCATGTGAAGAAATTCAACAAAATAAATTTTGCTAAAAACATCATCATGGCTTTATAAATATTGTTTGTTTACTTACCCTTTTGAAACTTGAAGGAATAAAAAAGAAGAGGGCCTGTTATTTATTTAAAAAAAAAAGCTTGTCAAAAATTTTTTTCCATAGTCACGGGCGGATACTCAATAAGGGAGTTTTTTGTCATGCTTGATAAATGAGTCTTTGCTTATAGGGAAACAAGTCGTTTAAAGTAGAGGAGAAAGAAGGGAGAGGAAGAAAGTCTTGTTATTAGTCAAAAGAAAAAAACTCATTTTATTAAAAGAGTTCAAGATGGGTGCAGTCAACAAATAACTACAAGAAAAGAAACTGCTTCGTATTTGTTTGTTTGGCTTCAGCTGCTTTACTTTCCTCCCTTTTCTCTTTTACATCCATAAAAAAAAACATAAATCATATCCAGCTTGCCACAGTCTTTAAGCTTTTTTTTTTCTTTCGTGACGATCGGACCGGACTTGACGTTTGGAAGAGGGGGGTGTCCCTAAGACTCTAGGCAGCTGCATTGCACAAGAAAGGGAGAGAAAGAGAGAGAATATGCAAATTTCTTTTAGGTATATTTCCGCTTTCTTTCCTCTTCTTTTCTTCTTTTGTATTTTTATTTATTTTTTTTTTATGTCGGAAATACTACAAACCTCATCCATTCCACTTCATAATCAACAAGCAATAAAAGCAAAACGATTGACAAAGACACGAAACTATGAAATATATATCGGAAATACTATCTTCTTTTGTGGTGGAAGATTATTGATGAGTAGAGCATTTTGGGCTTTCAGTATATCTATTGTTCTATTATTAGCACCTTCTATCCTATTTTTCATATTTACGTAAGAGACAACATATATACAAGAATAATGCGGGATGATTCATGCTTTAGTTAACAGATGCCCTTGGTTATGGCATAACATGTCACCGGCAGTGCCCATCGTGTTTGCATATCTGTTTGTTCTCGCTCTTGCCTCCATGCTAAAAACCTCGTGGACAGACCCTGGTGTAAGCTAATCTGTACATACATCATACGATACACACACAGGAAAAAAGTAACACCTCTCTCTCTCTCTTTTCATAGATTTTACCTAGAAACCTAGACAAGATAGCACAACCAGAGAATCAATCAAGAGAGGATACCTATGGTTATCCATACTCTTCCATGTCAGACTATAGCATATTGCCTTCACCTAAAGAAGTTATGATCAAGGGCATGCTCGTACGATTAAAATATTGCGAAACATGCTGTATCTATAGACCACCAAGAGCAAGCCATTGTAGACAATGTAATAATTGTGTAGGCAGGTAACAATGAACCCCCCTTATTGTCTTACAGTGAACTGAACGGAAAACATGCTGATTGTATATAAAACAGAAAACGAGGACCATCACTGTATTTGGTTAAATAACTGTGTTGGCAAGAGAAACTACAAGAGCTTCTTTACATTCGTTATTTGTTGCTTCTTGCTTTGCTGTCTTGCTGCTGCATTTTCACTGTACCAGGTCATTTTTACAGCACTAGACATTGGATCATTTCAAATTGCCTTACAAAGGGAACCTATCAGTTTTGCCGTCGCCTTATTCTGCCTTATTTTGCTCCTTCCTGTCTCTTGCCTCACTGGGTATCACTGTTTCCTGGTGATGAGAGGTGTAACGACACACGAGCAGGTAATGAGATAGTCTTTTTCTAATTTGAGAGATGTAGCTCATTGTTGTATTCTTTTACCATTTTAGTTAAGATCAAATCTGGCTGCAAACCCATTTGAAGAACACCCCTTCGATTTTGGCAACCCCTTCTCCAACATGATTCATGTGCTTTGTAGACCTCGAAATAAAAGGTATGTTTATAAATGTCTTAAAAATATACTCATGTTTTTTTTTTTTTAGTTATATTGGAAGACGTAAATTCGTAGAAGAAGTCTATGAGATTGATACGTCAAATTTAAACAATCCCCTTACATCATCACCACACTAATACGAGGTCACACACTCCTCTTTCTCTCCTCTTTTTTTTTTTTTTTATTTCCTTTTTTATGACTCCTTATATTTTACCTATAGAACCTTCAGCTAAAGGGTCGCTACAGACTGAGCTATTAATATTGAATAAACTATTGGATGGTGTACGGATTATTGCATACAGCATCTATTGTGTATATATTTATCTTCTTTATATATAGGACATATTAGAACTCTCGGCGCGTCTTTTGGATTACAATGCAGCTAAAGCGTTTGTGTTATCGCCGTTCAGCCCTATCACACTATACTCACTATTTTACTTTTCTTTAGTAATAACAAACTAGAGACCAGTACTACACCACCCCCATCACAACCGCCAGAAAGACAGGCTGATTTGACAGATAGATTGCTCGAAAAATGTGAGGATTTTGAAACCGTCTGTAATCACATTCAACTTATACTTGAACAAACAAAACAAATACTTGTATTGCAACAACAACAACAAGAAAAACAAAAGCAAACCCAACAACAGCAACAACAACAACAACAACAACAACAACAGCAGCAGCAGCAACAGCAGCAACAACAACAACAACAATCAACAGAAAAATCGAGTAGCCTAGATCAAGAAATGGACTATACCTTACAAAGTGATGACTTTAACACAGCACCTAATAACATGGAGGAAGACGAGGACATGGAAGAGTTATTACAGATACAAAGAGATCGTCTAGACAGACTACGAAAAGTCATCCTCTTGGGCATGGATGCCGATGCAGCTAAGGCTAATTCAGATAATAAAGAAGATTTATTGTTTTGAGAGAACACGTCGTCGTATAAACTGAACAGAAGGAGAAATGAGCTTTTCTGCGACCATAGGTGTCATAGCAGCTGAGGCAGCTAAACGAACAGGAAGTAATGCCTACTGTTGATGAGTTCCCAATGCTTTTACATTTGTTTTTTAATTACCTTGACAATACAATATGTCGTCACAAGATGAATCATGACCTTATTATCAGGTTCAAGTTGCTCATATCCGTAACGCACCCTTACTTTATTAATAAACTTGTTGCCTTCTTCGACAAGAGAACTTGAAAAGGGTATTGCGATGGAAGATGCATCAAGTGCATAGTAGATGACAGGAAAAGGTGCAATGGCAGTGAGTTCATGAAGCACAGCAAATGCTGTCATGTAAGATCCTGGCTTACTCTTGAACTGTTGAGCATATTTTCGATAGCCAGTTAACTGTGTACTATAATGTCTTATAGTAAACAGTGGCTGCTTGACACGATGCAACATTATCTTACAAAAAAAGAAAAAAAAAAAAAAGAAAGAGGGGACGTTTCAACCACACGCACAGATGATAATTGTAATATTTGTAATAGTCGACAAACATCGCCCAAAGGGGGCAGTAAGAGTCTATCAGTTCGTAATGCCTCCCCAAGCTCGGAAAGCAAAAGTTCAGCTGTGCGTTTATTGAAATACTACTGTACATAATGTATAAATGCTTTTTTTTTTAATGGTCTTCAGTTAAAGTATCATAGAAAGTCCTTTTCACAGCTGATTTGTATTCTTCAAACTGTCCTTTAAGATTTTTTAATTCTTCTTGACTTTCAATCAACATTTGTAGTAATTTCTTTTCAAGTTCGGTCGTAGGCTCCACTTTTTCCAAGTCCAACACGTCCTTTTCTTCTTCTTTTTCTTCTTCTTCCTCAAAGTCTTCGTCATCATCAAATGCAAATAATAAGGGATCATCTTCCAGCACAGGCTGTAGATACTGATCATCACTCAAGAACGACTCTTTTTTATCAAATGAAGTATTTGTATAACCAGCATTTTCTTTTACCTAAGTTTCCTTGACATCATCAGTTGATAAATTCAACACGTATTCATGCATACACTTACTTGTTGTCGAATATAGTTGATCAGACGGATGCATTGATAAAAATCCAATTCAAGTCTTTTCCTTGTCTCTTGGAAATCAAATCCGTGTACTGATTTCATATGTTCAAACACTGCTTTTGTTGATGGCAACACGTCTTTGCAGTACAAGCACTGGACTTGCTCTTCTTCTTCTTCATGCCAGTCGTCCCAAGAGTGTTCTATAAACAATTATTTGACTGAGTTGCCGTGTAAAAGAGAGCAACAGGCACACAAACCTTGTGGATCGTATTCTTCATAATGTAAATCGCCCATCTTGTCAAAGTTTAAGAAAGAAGAAAGAAAAAAAAGAGCGGTCACAAACACGCCCCCCTTCTCTTTCTTCATTTGAGCCACACGTCAATATAAATACGCGCCGCGTCCCTTAAAAAAAGATACACACACGCGCGCTTCTCTCTCTCTTTTTTTTTGTTGTGTGTTCAAAATGACTGCTAGATATAGTGAAACAACAATTGCTAATTTGTATGGCCTCAATTCCAGTGATCGTGAAGTTATTCAAGAGAGTAAAGTGCTCTTTGGTTATCATTCTGTCTTTAACTAATCATGTGTAGTTGGCTCCATTTGTCAAATATTCTCCATGACACCAGAGCAAGTTAAATTCAAATGGGAAGCGTTTGCCTTGAATGCCAACATCTCTTTAACACCTTCTGTTGGTTATATAAGATTATTAAAGAATAATCTACAAAGAGAATTTAACAGAACACTTAAAAAGAGACGAACAGGAGGAGTCAGTACGAACGAGCGTATCGTGACAAAGAGAGCAGTCATGCCCGTTGATCTATCAGCATATGGTCTCGACTTTACGACTACACATGATGATCTTGATACGACCACAAATGTATCTACTGTCCAAGACTCAGATATAAAACTGTAAAAAAAAAAAAAAATGTTATAAGAAATGCACATATTGATCTTTTATGTATAGGTCACCAGAAACACATCGATTCTTGAATAGATCCGAACCATATCATCTGGACGGACAACATAATGGACAGCTCGTACGTCGTGGAATCGTAATTGATGATCATCCTCAGATCTCGCTCAAGTATTTGCAAAAGCCGATCGAACCTTACCGCTACATGTTTGAAAAGATCCGCGAAAGGGCCGATGAGTCGAATGATAGGCTTGATTATATGGGAGAGATGTTATCAAGCTATTATCAAAAGACATTTTCAAATCCTGTTCGACAGAATCAAGAAACCATCTTTGCATTCGGTCGTATTTGCTCAGATACAAACGAGGGTAAATTGAACGAGCAATCGGTATTATTAGAGACGTCAAAAGAACTGGGCATGGGCAAAAGAGTCAGATTGGACATTGGACGTTTGCAGGACTATGCCTTGTTTCCTGGTCAGGTTGTGGCTGTACAAGGTATCAATCATCATGGACACTCATTTAAAGTTGAAAGCGTTTATATGGCAAGTATTTTTAATTTTTTTCGACAAATGGGGGTAACTTATGACGTTATTAGCCACCTGTACCTCCAAAGATCGACTCATCTAAATTAGAGTTTGTCAATAACGAAGGAAAGCCTCTCGAAATGATCACAGCGGCCGGACCTTTCACATTAGACGGGGACTTATCCTTTAAGCCCTTGGAGGCACTCGTTCAAAAGTGTATAGAAGACAGACCAGATATTGTATTGTTGATGGGGCCGTTTATACCAGCAACACATCCAATGATTGCCCGTGGAAAGATATCAACATCACCCGAGGATCTTTTTCGACAGCAGATTGAAGTACGACTGAAGAACCTTTTAGATACATGTAGTAATACACAGATATTACTGATGCCACATGCAGACGATATGACACACACCTATCCATTGTTTCCTCAACCTCCTTTCAAGAACTTGCAGCATGATCCACGTATTAAACTGTTGAGCAATCCTTCTAATATCAGTATCAACGGACATGTTTTTTCTATCGCAAATATCGATATATTGTTTCGATTAGCTAGACAAGAAGTATACAAGTAAAATACACTTTTGTACAAGATTATACATATGTATTTACGCTTTTTGATAGATCTTCAGCCCCCGCAGACCGATTTAGTCGACTTTTACTACACTTATTTCAACAGCACACTTATTATCCACTTGTGCCTACTGCAGAAGAAGATAGTATCGACTCATCACGATTGGTCGACATACAGATATCATGGAAACCAGACATTTTGATCATTCCCTCACAGTTTAAACATTTTGTCAAGGTAATAACGATGATAATTAAACGAAATGATGATTCATGAGTATTATAGAATGTGGAACAAGTTGTCTGTATCAATCCTGGACACTTGACAAAGCATCAATCTGCTGGCAGCTATGCACGAGTGATTTTATATCCAACGGATGACATAAATGAACGTGTTCGCGTAGATTTATTCAAGTTGTAAAAAAATATAAACTTTAATAAGCCTTTATCGAACTATTGTTTGTGTCGGTCATTGTGAGATGAATGACGATATCACCCACTGGGTCAATATCGATATGTTGAATTGCTTCCTGTAGTTCATCCATGGTTTGATAGAACCAGTCTACTTGGCTATCGTCCATTCCACCATAAGGCTTTGCATTGGTTAAAATATCCAAGACGTTATTGTTATTTGTGGTATCTGTTACAACATCTGACTTTAACTGTATTTGTTGGAGTAGCTGCTGATATCGATCGACTCGTTCCTGCAGATCTGTTTCTTGAAGTGGGTCTGTTTGTGTGTTTGATATATCAATCAAATTTCTATTGTAAAAAGTAAGAACAAGTGTATGTGTATTTTAGTTGATATTGAACTTACTGTGTGGTCTTGTCAATGACATTGTTCCAAAATTCTTGTTCCTTTTGCACATCGATAGTTTCGCAGGTTTGGTAGTTAACTCGACTATGTTATTTATGAATATATAATCATCATTGTTTGGTTTTTTTTTTACTTGTCATTGGTGAGATGTTCATTAAGCAAAGGAGCATTAATGTCATCCTATAAGCTCAAGTTCAATATACATCGTATATACTAGTATAGCTTTATTACTTCGTCTTGGTCTACTTTGCTACTGCAACAGCCCATATGTTGCTTTACCAAAAATAAATATATAAAATAGAGAAGGAGAAAAAAAAAACAAAAACAAAAAAAGGCAAAATAATGCCGACGAGCAACGTCATATGCAATTTCTTGTAATTTCTGTTGCTCTTTTTTTTTTTGGTTGTTGTCGTTGTCGTTGTCTTTCTTTCTTTCTTTCAACAATGGTATCAACAAGGTATCAGCAGAGACAAGAAAAGAGTAAAAACAAAGAAGAAGAATCCATGTTGGTAGAGGATCCTCCTTTACTGACAATATCACGTTCAAAGGATTCCTTGGAAGAACAAAATGAAGTTGCTGTTAGATTAGACGCCTTTTTAGAACAATTAGACGAGTAATGAATAGATCTATTTGAGAATTACTGTTTTTTGTTTTGTTCAAACTTTTGATTAGTTATGAATGTTCTACTTTGGATGCTCTTGTTGCTCGTTGGCCGTCATTATATAAACGTCTGAAAGGCATGAAACCTCATTTACCTCCTAAAAAGGATGATACACGCCCTACCTTAGGTGAGAACATATTTGAGGGGGAAAAAAAAAGTTCTTTACATTAAATTTCAATACAGTTCTTGACTTGGATGAAACGTTACTACATACCTATCGAGGCGAAGTCGTTTCAAAACAAGTGGACTATGTTATTTATGCACAGGACGGACATAGTTGCTTACTTGCAGGGACCTTAAGACCAGGCGTACTTGATTTCTTAAACTGGGCTGCAAGTTATTTTGAAGTGGTCGTTTGGACTGCAGGAACTGAAGATTATGCAGCCATGGCTCGTAGTTGTCTTGATCCTGAAAACAAGCTTATTACGTAAGATTTGGTTTTAGTATGAATATAAAGACTAAAATCTCGATTATAGACACATGTTAACTAGGAAGTCATGTATTCGAATGAGATCAGCATCAACAAAGGAGGTGCTCTATATCAAAGATCTTTGTGCTCTCGGTCGTGACTTGTCTAAAACCTTCCTCATAGACAACACACCTCATGCTGCAACTTTAAACTTGAGCAATTTGATTCCAATCGAGTCATTTGTAGGCAACAGGTCAGATACTGAATTAATAGAGTTGAAGAAATTTCTGGAAGCAAATCTCGTTCGATTGATAGATAAAAAGCATGACATGAGAATTATCTTACATCGACAGTTTAACTTGAAGCGAAGAATACGTGAACGTATTACTCATTGGAGACGAGAACAGCAATCAAGACAACAATAATCATATAAAATCTTTGTAAATATATCCATTCATTATGCACATAAATAAATAATAGAGTATACATCGCTTTACTAGTCAAAGATGCTACGTTTCAACATTAACAAAAATGCTTACATGCTTTAATGATTGGCCTTGGGACTTATTGATGGTCATAGCGAAGCATAGTTTTACAGGAAATTGTTTCCTGGTGAGCATAAATGGCATATTACCTTCTAGGGTCGACAGAGTAAATCGTGGGATGAGCTCTATTGGAGCATCAGGTTTGTTGGCCAGGCGAACCCTAAGCATATACTGACCAATATGCATTACGATTAGCCTCGTTCCGTTACAAAGGCCTCTTTCTAGGTCAATGTTTCGTAAAAACATGACCGATGCACCGACCTTTAGCTCTAGCTGTGAAAGAGGCAGGCCGGAGGGGCTAAGATTTTGAAGATACGCTGCAGGGATGGTATGCAGGCCATCAGCATCGTTGATATCAGCAGAATCAGTTGACAAAAGCGTAACCTTCTCACCAGGCATCTTTTCGAGCACAGCCACATTGATGGTATCCACCGTATCATTACGACTGGCTAAGATTGCCCTTTCACCAAAGTACACTTGACTGTTCAAATTAGGTCTTCGAATAACTTCATCTCTATATATTCTACTGATGAATTCAGCTAATTGAGTGGTCTGGTGAAGGAAGGAAGGAAGGACGATATTGCCTTGAAGGCTACTGTTGTAGGACATGTCTGCCAAAAATCTTGCAAATGCAGTGTCATTTTCATTCAAAAAACTTGTTAGGCGCGTATTCTGGGTGAGCCTCAAGAGATGAAGCCTTGGCCATAAGAATGATTGTCTAATGGAAGCACTGACGGTGTCAGCCCTGTTACCCCTTCGGACCACTGGTGGGATTTGGGCAAAATGACCACCAAGAACATGTTTTCCTCCAAACAAATACGACTCATCAGGATCATCGCAGATGTCTTGAAAGGTGCGATAAACAGCTTTAAAGCAATACTTGTGCTGCATCGGCACCTCATCCCAAATGATTAGCTTGGCTCGTATAAATATAGTGTTATTAGAATGATGATGTGTTATATAATGTAAGTATATATAAGTATTTTTCGTTTAAATTTATTATATAAAAAATTATGGCAATATGCCGAGATGCTCACAAAGGAGCGATGCCTGCAAACACACATGGTGTGTTGTAGTGAGCAAAAGCTCGTTCCGTCCTTCTCAAGGGGATCGCCAAAGATCTCTCCTTTCTATATTTTATGTTAGACACATATCACCTTTTTATAGAGAGAGAAACTTACCGTTATGCACAAAGAGAAAAAAAAAGAGAAGAAAAAGTTCTCTTTTATAGCTTTATCGGAATACGAAAAATGTAAAAGTGGCTTTTGGACAACATTTTATTTCAATACAATTTATACAATTCTAGGAGCAAGTGAAACAGCCTTCATCCAATTCTTTGTCCTTAGTTCAGCAGCAACAACACCTAATATACGAGTGCCTAAAGGTTCTTTCTTTTGGTTTAATAAAATACAAGCATTATCATCAAAACGAATCGTGCGTCCGTCAGGTCGTGTCATTTCTTTCTTTGTACGAACAACAAGTGCATGTCGAACATCACCTTTCTTTACTTTTTGTGTTGCTGCCTGAGTTCCTACAATACTTGGGTTGATGGGTCTAGCACGTTTGACGACGCACACAATTTCATCTCCTAATGTTGATCATTAGTCTTTTGTTTTTCATTTGTCTTCTTCTTTACCTGCTCTGGCGAAACGTGCACCGTTCATGACTCGAATACATTCTGCAATAATAGCTCCAGAGTTGTCAATGACATTTAATGTTCCCTTTAATCCAATCATCCTTTTTTTACTGTAAACAATTAAAAGAAAACAGTCCTTATTTCTTCTCTCTCACCCAGGGTAAATAATGCACCTACGTATATTCCCCCAGAATTAGATATCGTGACGGCTAATACTTGAAAAATAAAATACATTACCTTTTGTAAGGTACAGGTTGACAAATATTACACACAGATGGAAACTTTCTAATTTCCTTGATCTTGTTGACCTCTTGATAAAGCAGCTGGTTGAAAGCGAATGTTGAAATTGGAACGTATACATTCAACTAGTACACTTCTAATGTTGGTTGCTGTGTTTACATCTCGTTGCCAACATTTATAAAAATACAGATTAGATACTCAATAAGTCAACCCAAGAAATGAAAAACTTACCAGATCATTATTTCCATTCACTGAACACTGATTACACAGCTTCAGCGGATGGAAAATACTGTTTTGACGTACAACTCTACTTTCTGGACATCGACTACTCCAATGAAGAATACGGCCTTCTTCATCAAGACACTTTCTTCTAGACCCATTTTCAGCACCGTTTATTCTTTGTTTTTTTTTGTTATGGTCGAAGGTGTTTAGTTCAGGAGTCACATTGTTCATTCGTCTTTGGCAGTGACAGCATGTGACAGAGGTCCGGAATTCATCCATAGTAAACACAATCGCTTTTTGGGCTATTGCTATTTGAACTTGCTTTACTGGAACAGGGATATTACCCCTGTAGGTACCACGAATACTTGCATCATCATATGCGACTATAGTTCTTCTTGTATCTTCATTTTTCTGCAACTCGTCTTGTTCTCGTATCCAAAGTAGAAGGGATCAAAGTCAGTAAGGCGAAAGAAATTGCCGGTAGGAATCATAAATCTCGAAACTGTATGACCGTTTTGATGTGCCCTTTGAAAGAGAGTATACAGAGTTGGTATTCCACTGAGTGGCACATGTACCATTGAGTGAGTAGTCTGAGGTAGTAAGCTCCATAACTTGATTGGTGCATCTGGAAGCGAAGAAGCTGCTTGCAGCAAGCGATAGCTCAAACGAATAAACTTGAGGGGATGATTAGTAGCATAACCGTAATCGTTGATAGTATTATAAATAATCCCTCGAAATTCAGATTCACTTATTAGACATATTTGATTGTATAATTGATTTAAATTGCCAAAATTTTGTACTTCAATGTTCTCTTCTTACTCTTCTTCAAACACAATTTCATCAAACAGAGTATGATTTATGATTCGTTGACAGCCTTTCTTTTTTGCTAAAAAAGAAAACAAAGTAAATGAATGAGTGTCAGCATGATCACACTAGAGAAACTTTTTATCTAAAGACATAATTGGCAATCTAATTTGCCGTTGCTGTAGCTGTTGTTGTTGTTGAAGAAAGTAACCTTTGAATATACGTATCATCCATAGCTTTGTATTCAAGAAATGCATAGTGACATCTGGAAAACAGGATATTTACAGCATTTAAGTAATCTTATTTTTTTAAAGTTGGAAGAGAGGTACTTACTTTGAACAATAGCGCTTCCGTAAGCGCTTGATAAATTTCTATGTAATAGATCCAAGGTAGGAATTGCATATCTGTAAGTATCGAGCCCTGATTCCCTTCTTGATGCTTCGAAATTGTTAAAATTGTTTAGAATATGTGGGCTAAAATGCTGCGATCAAACGTGTTAGTTTTACCATGACAGATAGTCGTTTTGTACTTACTATAGCTGCATTCAAATTGTTAGGGCCAAGTGCTACTTTTCTATACAGATGATTCCAGAATGCTTCATTGGTTATTTTTGGTTAGCCTTGAGTTTGAAGGTTAAAATCAACCAAGCGAATTTGTTGAGTAATTACTTCGGATTGTTGAAATAATCGAGCAAGTTGATTTTCCATTGAATTTATTCTTCTTATTAGTATATCCATGTTCATACATTCTCTTGCTGCTTCATTGGTGTTCAAAGTACTCTGGCTTTGTTGCTCGATTGGTTGCACTATTCTTAATTGATTTTCTGCTGCTGTAATTCGTTCGCGTGTCACCGTCAATATTTGTATTTGTTCCAAACGCGCTTCTTCAGTTAAATCATTTTGCCTTAATACATTTTGCACTGTTGGTAAAGTTTGGAGAATGATTTGATGTAATTCACGAAGATTTGCTATCACACGTAGATTTTGAATAATTTGTCTTTCTAATGGGTTCAGTCGTTCAAGGCGCTCTGGTAACTGATTTTGCAAGTCTAATTTCCACTGTCTGATCCTCAGCAAAATGTTTGCTACTGTTCTCCTGACTAATGTAATTATTGGTTCAATGTTTCCATTGATTTCAATCAGACGGTTATGCAGTATTTGTATGTTTTCGATGTCCTGATTTGCTATTTCTTGGTGATGTGTAGTAGTCATGATTTCATTGACGACAGTATTTAGTTGTTCAAAGTTTTTCTGCAATTGCATTAATTGATCCATCAAAAGAGTAGATTCATTTTGCCAAGGGAGATCTTGCAATCCGTCTTGGGCATCATTTATGTCGTTAAACATTTGCTGTAGATCAAGCAATTCATCTTGTAATTCTTGTGCAAGCCGTAAATCATGGTTGAGTTGCCGTAATCTCCGTTGTATATCACCCAAATTTCTCGTATAGGTAGCTACAAGTTCAACTTGCTGAGTGTTGAGATATCAAATTATGATTAAAAGTGCAAATTTGATTGCATCCCGTCGAAGAACAGAGAACTCTTCAGATATCAATCGGAAATAACTCTAATGCGTGCATACAAATAAATTTAGTATTAGATATTGTTGTAAGTCAATTTAACAAACATACCTTGTAAGGAGTGAATTCTCGTCTGAGAAGAGGGCCGAGTTTGCATTTTCTAATGTAATACGAGGCCCGAGCCTCTGGAGGTAAAGATGGAGCTAAAGATGGTGATGGAGGAGGAGAAGGATCAGGCATCTTTTTCTTGTTGTTGTCGAAGGACCGACTTCTGATATAGCCTTTCGTTTTCTTGTAACTCGCGTAAATTTATCTTACTAGGTCAATGTATATCAACTCTTACTCTGAGGTTCCCGAAAAAATTACTGTACCCATCTCTGAGTGGAGAAAAAATGTTGATGATAGCTTGGCAAAGTATGGTGTTCAGTGGGTTAGCCCACATTATATTAAAGAGCCTGTCGAGAGAACCGACAAGGAAAGCAGCTCTGGGCCTAACAAGCGTAGAAAACGAACAGTACCCTATGTTTGGTATACAGAGTTTAAGTGCCATAGATTTGGTACTTGCCGTGATAAGGTCGCCTTAGGCGTTCGAGTAAAGGGCAGCTCTAAATTTTGTCACTTTGAGAAACTTGAATGTCCGCAACTAAAAAATAATTTTATTAGTCTTTTCAAAAAGCAAGGTCGCATTTTTGCAATTTTTATAATACAATTTATACGAAAAAGCGACAAGTCAGCGCGATATCTCTTTCTAGAAGTAGTGTATTTCGTTTAAAGAGATCGCATTCCAACGCGACAGAAATTTGTGCAGCTTTATGAAGTAACACGCCTAGCGATACGTAAGCACGCAGAATTAATAACAAAATATTTTCCTTCCCATTCCTTCTACAGCAATCGTAAAGCTGATAATAAGTTACTTGCAAGTAATGAGTCTATAGTCTTATCCAAATACCTTAATGTAGTTACAGAACATAAAAAAGCACGTTCTAGTATAAAATGAAATGCATTTCTAGAAGGAAGCTGGATCTCTCGCCTTTGTAAGTTGTACATCACGGCCTTGTATCGCTGTTCCCTCGCTGCACGGGTATCTCATTTAATCAAAAACTATTCGGGGGACATTATCTTTGCATATGTCTGGGGATAGTAACTACTTGACAGGCATCATCTCTGCATATGTCTGGAGCAGTGGCGATTTCAGGTTAAATGAGTGAATGCCAGAACTTCTAGAAATAAAGACTACTAATTACTGGCCTATGTAGGACTTCAAGAACTCACTCTTAGATTCGCCATATCATGCAGGCCAGATCTGTGTTGCTCTTTTCTATCTGGTTGGTGGTTAAGCCAATAGCATCAACAACCATCGAAAACTATACTGGTATGCAATAGTCTCTGCTTTATCATTAGTGGTATGATCTTTTATACAAAATTCATTTCTTGAATATGGTCTCATGTATTTGTGTTTTAATAGAGAATAGTAATTCAAAACTTTGAAATAATCAAGCTGATGATTGATATTGCCAAAGAGGACGATTTGATTTTCCTTTCTTCTACCTTGACTCCTAATACAACTTATCGAGAAGATTCACCATTGTCGGTAAGCTCATGTTCGATATTATCACTGTCATCTCAAAATTGGGAAACCGAGGAGAGAAAAATCAGAATACTGCAAAAAATTGATGCTGCTATTACTGATTTTACTGAAAACAATGAATATGTATCTTATTCTTTGATGTAGTATACGAATTTATGAAGTATCATCATAATTACACGAGAGCTAAGTGATCTTGGTTGTTCCCACCCTCCTCTCCCTGTTTTCTTCTCGGTTTGTCTCTTTGTTTGTTATATTCTCACTCAAGAAGATAAAGGATCAAAAAAAAAAAGCTCTTTATATTACTGTATTTTATTTTACGTTGTACAATTCGAACTAATAAAGAAAAGAATGATTACAACAACAACCAAGATCACAAAGCTCGAAGTGTAATTGGCAGGATATTGTTTATCTTCAGAATTAACAAACTTTTGCATAATTTTTTTTAATTTTATCGAGTAAACGCTGTTATACACTGTTATATTTTTATTGTTCAACCTATTAAATACTTAGTATAATTAATTTTTTTTCTCAGTTTGTCCACAAAAATGCTTGTTATTTTCTATAATGTATTCAACAAACTGCTTTCGTTGCTCCTTGGTACGTATCCTCAGAAGTTTCGAGCTGTTATCCTAGGCTGGATACGAGTGACTGTAAACTCCAGCTTTCAGTTACATGGTGGTAAGCTGTGGATTCATTGACTGATAAGCCATTGAAAGAAACATAAAGCCGCCAATCATTTCCGGATTACAACTGAAGAAAATAGATTGGGCCACGCAGCAATTTGGAAAGTTTTATTTTTAATATGTGCTGTATTAATCAGGTGTCCCTTTGACAGAACGATAACGGATGTCGTATCCAACTTTCACAGTCTTCTTCTCTGATATATACCGATGCATTGCGAATGCGTTCGCTGGCCTTCGTGTTTTGTCTGACTGAGGCAGGATCATTGTTTACAACATTTTTTAACGGACCGGAACTCCTCGATTGGATTTAAAAATGGAGAATATGGTGGTAAAAAGAAAAGTTGATATCCTCGTTGTTCAACCCAATCTCGAACAAGGCTAGCCTTGTGAGCGGATGCGTTATTAACATCAAGTACTTGTAATTCATACCAACTGCATCAATTTTAGTGAGAACTTGCTCTATGAATTCTAGAAAGTCGTTACTAGTTGTACCTTTTCTTTTTACAGCTGGCGTATCATCAGTTCGTTTCCGCTTTCCTGCTGCTGCTGTAGTAATAACCTCCTTTCTTGAAGAGTATGACAACTACGCGCTTATCAAGTTCATGAATATTATGCTTGATATCATGGATCTTAATGGAGATCTAAAAGGGAGCTATTTGGTGTACCTACTTTGCATAAATCAATTTTGAAGTTATAAAATAAATATCATTTTTAGGTCAATTTGATTTAACTTATTGCGATATTTCTCTTACTTTAAAAGGACAAAACTTCTTTGACATGAAGGGATAATCATTTTCGGCTTATTGTCATTCATTTTTTGTAAAGTGATATTTATTTTTTAGTTGCAGACATTCACTGTAAAATAAACGCGTGCTTTAAAATGCTGGGACATAAATCGCAAAGAATAGTCACACAGCTGTCACTTTTGCCTCCTTTTTTTTGTTTTTGTTTTTGTTTTTTCTTTTTCTATGCCTAAATTCAGTCTTATTGTTGCAGCTACCGAAGAACTTGGAATTGGGTATTTGAATAACTTGCCATGGCGTCTTCCCAAAGACATGGCATTTTTTAAGCAAGTGACAACAAAGATACCCAAGAGTGTAGTAAACAAAGAGAATGTTCAAAATGCAGTCATCATGGGACGTGTCACTTGGGAATCTATTCCATCCAAATTTCGTCCTTTGGAAAATCGATTGAACATTGTGATATCAAGAAATCCTTCCTATGATCTGTAAAGGAAAAAAAAATAACGCATCAAGAAAATACGTCCTTTCTCTACTTATACGTATATATTATAGACAACTGGCCAATGATAATCAAAATGTCATTCTAGTCAGTTCCTTTGAGGAGGCATTGGAGAGAATTGACGAAACCAAGAATCCACGCGTGTTTGTGATTGGAGGGGCACAAATGTATAGGATGGCTATCCACAACCCAGAATGCGATAGCATTATACTGACAAGAATCAAAACTCAAGTGAACTGCGATACATTCTTCCCAGAGATTAACATAAAGAACTATCGCTTAGCAGAACATAAAGAACTAGAAGAGTATGTTGAAGGAACTGTGCCTGAGGGTGTTCAAGATCATAAAGACATGAAATATGAATTCACGTTTTATAAAAGAAGATCATTTTAAAGTAGCAATCACATCGCCTACAGAACGTAATAAATAAGGCACAAACTGTGTAAAGAAATAGAGTGTGATAGTAACCGCGAGAGGAGGTCCAGCATATTCCAATAACCAAGTCAATGTAGAGGGTCGAACCTTGTTTACCATATTTTTTACTTGTATCTCAAGCTGCTTTAAATCTGTCGAGTTATCAATCACAATATCTGCCTTTTCTACCTTTTCTGACATGGGCATCTGTGCCTTGATACGCTGCATAGCTTGTTCATCTGTTATGTTGTCTCTTTTTTTTAATCGTTGCAGTTGCAAATTATCTGAGCTATAATATATGAGAGAGAGATTAGTATATGTGTATACCTTTTATATAAGATATATATGTACCAGTATACAACCACTGTATAACTCATAAATTTATCCAGCTTGCTTTCAATCAGTAAAGGCACATCAAATACCACAAGGTCTGCACCTCTTAGCCAATATTTAAACGCTTGTTTTAGCATTTCTAATCGGACATAAGGATGTGTACATTTGTTTAATATCTTGCGTTTTTCAGGATCTTGAAAGATGATTTGGCCCAGTTTGGGTCGATCAATACGACCATCACTCAAAAAAACTTGATCTCCAAAATGCTGACGAATGAGTGTATTTGACTTTGTTCCAGGTTCAACGACGTCTCGTGCAATCTTGTCTGCATCAATAATGGGTATACCTTGTTCTGCTAATAGTCGAGAGACGGTTGACTTGCCTGTATTCACTCTGTTAGTTAACCTCCATCTATATATGTATATAATATATATATATATATACCTGTGGATATTCCGCCTGTTAAGCCTACAAGTTTCATTTTAAAGAACCAAAAAAAAAGAAAGAAAGAAAAAGAAAAGAGATATGCATTCATTGTACAACCACGTATTGGCGCGTGATAGCCATTGAAACTGACTGTCTAATAAGACTATATCATTATAAACAGAGCAGCATGTTTAATCAATCTTTGATATTAACGATAAACCCTTTGCTTGGGAAACTAATTTTCACCTCATATAGTGTACTTCAATAACCACGCAGTAATAATAACTGTACATCAAAGTGACGCGTCCTCTATACTCCGACTATATAATGCGTTTCTTTTTCTTTTTTCTCTTCTTTTTTTTCAATAATAATGAGTGAAAATACGTCTGAAGTCGATCAAGTACAGTTGAATAAAGAGTCGATGAAAAGAAAGAAACGACAATGATACTTACTTTTTACATTTTCTCAGATTCGACTTAAGCGTTTAGCAAAGCTTCAACAGCAACAGCAACAACAACAGCAACAACAGCAGCAACAGCAACAGCAACAACCACTCAAGGCAACTTCATCCTTAAACAAGCCTGTCTTGCCAACTTTAGAAGAAACTACACCTATTAAAAAGCCTACTCCTAAAAAAACAGTTATTTCACCTACATCCATCACAAAAGTCGAGGTAAGGGAAATCTACCATTTGTGTTGCAGTAGTGACTCATTGATTACTATAGAAACCAACATCATCTGTAAATACAACAACAGCCCCAGCCAAACCAGCCAAAAGCTTTGAAGACTGGCAAAATGATGTAATTGCTCGAATATTGCAAGTGACATTGAAGGTTCGATTGTCAAATAGAGAAAAACCAGCACACAAGTGAATTAATCTTGTATATATAGCCTGAGTCTATGTATCAGCAAGGGAAATGTGTTTATTTACGTGGACTGGTAGAAGAGTTGATAGAAGAACAAGGTCAGTGTTTTGTATGGTTGTATATTACGCACATAACCTGATATCCAAAAATAGAACCTCATCCAGATAAATTATCTCAAAAGCACTTAGACCGCATTATCGTGGCCAGACTATCTTTGGATCCTAATGAACTTCACGAAGAGCTCCCAAAGGATATTACAGATACTCTAAACATCACACACTTTGACTATCTTTTAAACTGTTGGAAACAAGCTTATGACATTCGCAAAAATACACTGATCCGAAGCAAGGTAATGTTTATTTTTCTGGATGTGTCGATATTAACAATAGATTACTAGGGCTTAGAAAAGGCCGTATTAGATCAGAGATTAAGTGTCTTAGATAGTGTACGACAACTTGTTATATCCTATTCTGGACTTGTTATTCAAATGCCAGATATGTTTCCTCAAATACAAAGGTAATTTCTGAATGAACATTTGGTATAACGTGAGCTAAATATCTCTCTTTAAACTGTAGTCATAACCTTGGTCCTGCTCAGCTTATACCTAGAATTAAAGCTGGACTAGATACAGCTGACGGTTTGCCTTCAGAATATATTAATGAGTTAGCAGTACGGTTCAAGGAAGATGGCCTTGATTTGGTAAGTCAGCCAACAAAAACAGAAAAAGCCAGTGTTGACCTGAAACTAGATTCTTGGACCCGCCTTGACTAGCATTTCCACTGAAATAGGCCGATGCACCATCATTGACAATTATAAAACTTTGATCCAAGCAATAACTTGTTTAAGCGAAAATAAGATCATTGCCACCATGGTAAGATCAAAGATAACCATGTAAAAAGTATTTACTTACATTCGAAGGGGGGCAAGAATAGATTACTTGTTTACCCGAGTTCAAACCTGAAAATGTCACGGCAAAAAACATTGAAGATCTTTCGCTCCTCGGCCCTTACTTTAAACTGAGCGCATATCCTGATCCAACAGTAAACGTAACAATGTTGATTGATATCTCGTTCACTTATCCTTTTCTTAGAACAAAGTAGCCGAGACTTATTTTCAGAATGCAGAAAATAGAAACTCAGCGGACTTAGAATCATGCAAAAACGGCCTTCGCGGCAGTGTATTGAACATTCAGGCAAGTCTCTCTTCTTTTTTTTTTTTTTTGGTAAAGGCATGGCTCACACCATTATAGAAAATCTTGTTTAATGTATGCAACTCTATCGTGAGAGCAAATCCTGAAGCAAGAGACAGACTCTTGGATTATTTTAGCTATGCTATTCAGCTCAATGAAAAGAGGGCTCAGATGCAAGTGGACCCTCAAACGGTTGCATCAGACGGATTTATGCACAACATCACGGGCGTTCTCCTGATGTTTTCTGATCCATTTTTGGACGTGAGAGCATCAAAGATCGACAAGATTGACTCTACTTATTTCCGCACAAGCAAGCGAATAAATGTAGCCGAAGATACTAAAATCAATGCTACAAAGGAACAGTCTGATGCTTACTATGGAGAACAACAAGAGCTGAAAAGTATAGGAATAGGTTAATGAGGATAGGCTGGTATTAACCTTACTGATATAGATCACAACTTTATTACCGAATGCTTCTTTTTAACGCTTGCCTTTATGCACTATGGACCTATTCGTGCCATAGTGAACTATGGTGAATTTATTCGAGAGTTTGGAGAGATTAAGAAGCAGGCAGAAAGAGCTCAACAGGAGGCCTTACGCGCAGCTAATGTATGTGTATATAATATAATTTGTTCAACGAAGCTAAGCATATCTTTGTAGACTCCTCAGGCAATGCTGGCAGATTTCGTTTCTAAAAGAATGAAGGTAAACATATATAAATTGTCGTATCTCTTTCGGGACGCTTGACATATGTGCTTATAGGCAAAACTGGAGCAAATGACGGCTTATCGCTTAGGTTATGAAACCATGATCTTGGACCCTTCCTTCCTCGCTGAAACCATCAGATTTTATGACTTGGTGATGGCATGGTTGATTCGTATAGTTGATCCTAAGCATAAACATCCCTGGGAAACTGTCCATTTGCCTCTACCAGAACAAGTGCCCGAAAACTTTGCTATGCTCCCAGAATGGATTATTGAAGACATTGTTGAACTTTATATCTTTATCGGAAAGTAAGTTGTTCTATATAAAAAAAGCGTCATCTAAACCAATTTATCTAGGCATGGTTATGAAACGCAGGTTATGCATCAATGCCCTCACGATCAGTTGGCTGCATTCATCCTTACTTTTCTAAGAAATACGAAGTATGTCAAAAACCCATACTTGAAAGCTAAGCTAGTGGAGGTAAATGCGTAATAACACAGAATAAGCAATACAATACTCATTGTTCACATTAGGTTCTATTCTTCTTCACCTTCCCTATTGCCCGTGGGATCCCTGGCGAACTAGAAGCCATATTAAACTCTCATCCATTGTCTCTAGAGCACCTTGTACCCTCTCTGATGAACTTTTATGTCGGTAAGTATCTTAAAAAAACAACAACAACATTCTTCTTTGTTCACCTCTTCAATTACAGAGGTGGAGCAGACTGGGGCTAGTTCACAGTTTTATGACAAATTCAACATTCGTTATAATATCAGTCATATCATGAAGACTCTCTGGAATCACCCAGCCCATCGCGCAAAATTGAGAGAGGCAAGCAAGTAAGCAGGGACAAACATCAGTTCATGAGCTTTACGACTCAACTCTTTTATCTAGAAATTCAGATACATTTACACGTTTTGTCAATATGTTGATGAGCGATGTGACGTATCTTATGGACGAAAGTCTAAGCAAACTAGCAGAGATTCATCAGATTCAAACAGAGATGAGTAACCAAGCCGCTTGGGAAGCACAGACACCTGTAAGACATTTTGAACATGAGTGTACATTCATATGTTGACTATTCATCTTTTTTTTGAAAATTTAGCAATATCGTCAAGAACGCGAAGGCAATCTTAGATCACTTGAAAGACAAGCACAATCCTATGTTGCCTTGGGTAACGAGACGGTGCATATGCTTAATTATATGACAGCCGAAGTTGTTCAGCCCTTCTTAGTCAATGAGATCGTTGACCGTTTGGCAGCCATGTTGGACTATAACCTCGTTCAGTTAGTAGGACCCAAATGCACTGAGCTAAAGGTCAAGAACCCGGAAAGATATCACTTCAATCCACGTAAACTGCTGTCAGAGATCATCGACATTTACCTTCACCTAAACACGGACATTTTTGTCGAAGCCGTCGCACGAGATGGTCGGTCTTACAAGAAGGAGTATTTCTCTAGAGCAGCATCCATCTTACAGAAGCACGGTTTAAAGCCCTTGGATGACATTCATGCGCTTGAGCAGTTTGTCAACCGAGTAGAACGAGCTGTACAGACTGGAGTTGAGGAAGAAGAAGAAATGGGCGAAGTCCCTGACGAGTTTTTGGATCCTATTTTCTTTACTTTAATGGAAGATCCTGTCTTACTGCCTACATCCAACGTGATTGTCGATCGTAGTACTATTCGTGCTCATCTGCTCGGCGATACCCGTGATCCTTTCAACCGTATGCCATTGTCGATGGATATGGTCCAACCAGGTAATTTATTTATAATACAAGTTATTGCTCAATATGCTGATTTTTGTTTTGTTATAGCAACTGAGTTAAAGGAAAAAATTGCTTCTTGGAAAGGCGAGCAAAAGAGTAAAAGAGGAGAAAAAATGGACACAAGCGCATAATGTTGAATATACATAAATTGTCTGAATATTTTTTTTTTTTCTTTATTCGTCGTCACTGTCTTCTTTACTGCTGTCAGAATCGCTATCTGAGTCGTCTTTATTTAAAACTTGAATTGTTGGCTTTTTATCACATCCAGTATCAGTTGGTAATTTTATTGATTCCTCTTGTTCTTCTTCGTTATCAGATCCATCGTCTTTATTCGTCAAATCATAGACTCCTAAGCCCAGATTCTGCAGACATGGTTAGTCTAAAGGGCTGTGTTTATTAAGCAAAAAAAATACAAACCATTTCTATATATTGTTCTTCGTCTTCGTTGACATTTTCAATATTTAGTTCTGAGGTGTCTTTTGTCAGTAACTGCTGGTTTGCTTGTTGGATCTGTGGTAGAAAAGCTTGTACTCTTGATAAAACTATAGAGAGATCTGAGTTACCAAAAAATCTTTTTCTCTTTTTTTTTTTTTTTTTAACTTTACCATCAAGAGTCGAAGAAGGGTTTGTTGATCCATTAGAATTATTGTCGTTGTTCAACATGTCGAAAAGATTTAAAGGTTGCTTTGACATTTTTAAAGAAAAGAAAAAAAAAATAATAAAGAGGGCATAAAATCAGGACTGTCTATGACGGAATTAATATTAAACAAGTTGCTTTAAAACATCAAAACATGC
>NW_019671921.1:970764-977294 GCF_002708625.1 Rhizopus microsporus ATCC 52813 | reverse complement strand
TATGGTAACAGGTGATATGAAAACATTGCAACTTTTTAATTTATTATATATATTTAAATAAAGTGACAACTTTCTCTCTTTCCACAGCCAGTGTTATATATGTGTGTATATGTATGCATACATGCGCGTGCGTGCATGTATAAGTGTGGATATAATGTATATGTGTATGTGATGAATTAAGCTATGTACAGTTACTTGGTTCTTGCTTATCTGTTTACGGGTGTCTATGAGGGGGATCTGCAACAGACTTAAGAGCGTCATTTAAAACATCAGTGACCCAAGAGCTATGACGACCACCAGAGCAAAAATTGGCTCGGTTTTTGATGTAGTCTTTGAAGATGAAGAAGAATCTGAGAGAATAGAGCGTGTTATAATATGCTTTCTTTCTAAATCATTGCTCGCCTATATATAAAGTAAGTAAACCCAAATGAAAAATTTTAATTATTATTTACATTCACAAAGGAGATAGCGCACAGGACGATGAAGAAGGTAAGAATATAATGAATCGGGCGCATAAATGTAATAAGAAAAGCAAGGGGGAGGAGAGAGAGAGAAAGAAAGAAATAGAGAAAATTCTCTTTTTATCATAAAATTCAGCCTACACACAATGACGTTTGATAATGTGGCTTCCCCTTTTTTTTTGCATTCTTACCTATTCTGGTATTTTCTTTTTCTTTCTTCTTCATGGGTTCTTTACATTTTCTTACATGATTGAGATGCAATAATCATGTTTAAGGCTATCCTGTATCATGATTTAATCATCAAGAGTGTACATGCAAACATAGACTAATTGTTTATATAATGCGCCACTATCTTTAATAGGAAGTAAAGATAGATTTTATGTATTCTGAGAATAGGTCAGAGTAGATTTGCTTGATAGTGTTTTTGGCTAAATAACATTCTTATTTGGCAACATAAATGTTAGTTTTATGACGATCTATACCGGAAAATACTGAACCAAAGTCAGTTTGTATTGAAAATATCTAATAAATGACCCTGTTCTTCCCCTTTTATTATTTCCATGTTCTTTATTGTAACTTGGCGTCAAGAATGAGCACAAGTTGAAGGATAAGTTATCAATGTGCATGTACATAATCTGAGTCCAAAGCTAATAGACAGCTGATATAATCTGTAGTCAGATATACATTCTTTGAGCTTTAAAACTCAAGACTTACAACTGAGGATCTTACAAAAGGATTCACATGTATAATTCTACACTCTCGGCTGAAAATGGCAATTTTCTTTTTTTTTTTTAATTTTTGAGATAAACGTTCCATTGAATCAAAAGATGAATCTAAAGACAATGACTCTTGTCATTAAACAATGTAATTCAATAGAGACGCGAAAAAGTATCTCATATAACCCTTATCAAGCTAAGCTGCTACAACTCATCAGTTTCACAAGCGTGGCTTTTTGTGGTTCCTTTTCTCTTTACACAGATGATTACCAATGCTTAAATTTTTTCTGTTATCACATATACGTCTCAAAATAAGGTTAATTCTATCATAATGACGATACTCTCTCCAAGACCGCGTGGCTATATTGTACAAGTATTACATGTAGTACAGCAATGTATAATGTAAAAGAGATGCGCTTTAGATATAGTCCAATAAGACATGTATCATACTGATATATATATCAATGACTTACATACATATTATATGTATATGGTATTGTTAGTGCTGCCATTAACTCGAATAGACAAGTAAAACTAAGTAGTGTACAAAGAAACTTTTCAATTTACTGCTTTTAATCTTGCCCTTCAAAAAAAACTACAACCGTGACTTTTTGCTAGACAAGTTCTTTTTTTTTCTCTTAAACAAAAACCTCTTTAACCAAAATGAACGTTTATGTTGGTAATATTGACTTTATTTTCTAATTTATCTTGTTTATATTGCATATAAGCAACATTAACTAAATTTCAACATAGATGGTGACGATTCAGCTTCTATGGATTTAGATCAACCTCAATCGGTAATTATTAAGTAATAAGAAAAGAAAGCAAGAAACTAATGAAGTCTTAGTGGATTAGTTGGTTCTGTTCAGCGCCTAATCACAAGTATTATGCAGAAATAGACGAGAAGTTCATCGAAGATCCTTTCAATTTAAGCGGTTTGAGTTCTCAAGTGCCCTTATACAAAGAAACACTTGAAGTCATTCTTAATATGGAACCCAATGATGCGATGTACAGCCGTATTCCTGACTTGAGCTTACTTCAACCCTCAGCAGAACTATTGTATGGCTTGATTCATCAACGGTATATCATTACAAAGGATGGTATGCTACAAATGGTAACAAGTAGGAAAAAATCATATTGTCTATCTATAAACTCATCGTTGTCATAGTTGGAAAAATATAAGGCAGGTGAATTTGGCAAATGTCCTAGAGTTTATTGTGATGGTTGTCACCTTTTGCCTTGTGGTCAACATGATACACCAAAGCAGAGTAATGTACGCCTTTATTGCCCAAATTGCAAGGATATCTATATACCACCTAATCCGAAATATGCTCACATTGATGGTAAAAACTTGATATGATATATATTCATCTAGTATTGTATAATGTATATATATTTTTTTATATATTAGGGGCTCACTTTGGTACGACTTTCCCTCATCTATTCTTTCACACCTTTCCTGCATGTATCAGAGAAGTTACGCCTACTGTCTATCAACCAAAAATATTTGGATTCCGTGTTAGTCCACTGTCATCGACGGGACCACGTATGCAATGGCTTAGAACATTTCCTGATAAAAAACTAACCGAGGAAGATGAAGAGTAAATATATATATATATATATATATACAGAGGACTTTACTTTGTATAAATAATGATCATGTGTGTCCCTTGGATGCGGCCATACTTGGTTAAGTATACACACACAGACACTCACACACACATATATATATATATATCTAAGGGATACCTTGTCTATCTTTTTTATAATAATACAAACATCTTTTTTTTTTTTATACAAATAAATATATAAAAATTTATTGTTGTATATATGCATGAAAAAGATGCCCCTCTTCTAAATGATTTATAAATAAATGCAAAATGCCCTGTGATATATATAAGTTATAATGCCCTATGAACGATGTCTTTCCAGTTCTGCAACTCTTTGCCTTAATGCTTGCAATTCTGTTTGCATATGTCTCATTCTTTCATTATTCTCTCGAACTTCTGCTTTTAACTGAGTAATATATTCATACGAGTGTTGTACAATCAATATCTTGCTCATCGTTTTCACTTCTTTTTCTTTTTCTTTTCTAATCTGATCGATGTCCTCTGTTAAATTATGGACACTACGAGCAACCAAGAGCTCAACGATTTCCCCTCTCAGTTCATCAAAGCTCTGCTTGAGTGTGTCTCGTCTTCTTTGTTCTGCTACTTTATGAGCTGATCGACGATGGTCCATCACAGGCACTTCGCCAGCATTCAGGAATTGAAGGTTCCTTTGGTCAGGCTGTAGGTAGGGTGAAATAAGAGGTTTTAGCGCACGTGGTGACATTGTTCGTTTGGCAGACAAGTGTGTCTCGTTCTTGACAGTCTCGAGCTTGTGGTTTCTGTTGTAGCTTATGTACTGTTCTATAGGTGTCGGTTGATCGGATAGATGCATGTCTATAGGAGCTCCTGTCATAGTAGGAGTAGAATGAAGACGATGATCCAGATTCATCAAAGATGCCGGTGTGGCTGACGCCGGATAGATATGTTGATAATTATACACTTGTGTATGATCAGCGCTACTGCTACTACTATTACTACTATTACTACTATTATTCACTACATTATATTGCAAGGGTGATCCTTGATGTTCTTGGTGTTGTTCTTGTTGTCGCTGAATCAATGCTTGATCCGTGCGATAAATTGATTTTCCCGCGGTCTCGAGATCTTCTTGAATAAGCTGCTCTCTAAGCAACGACTGTTGTGCCTCTACCAAGGCCAGTTGCTGAGTTAATAAAAACACGTTCTCGTTATCAATAGATGATAGTTCTAGAGGCAATACAGGTGATGATAATGGCGAAAAGTAGCCACGAGAGGGTGACTGATCAGTTTGTGCAATCTGAGTGTAATTATGTCGCTGTAGTACACACAGGTATATAAATAAAAAAAAAGGTCAGTTACAGCCCAAATATGGATAATATATATAAAAAAACCTTTGTAATATAATTGTCCATGCTTTCGATGTGACGACTATTCGCCTTGTTCTCTCTTATAGTAAAGCAATCCATCGTGGAATCACTATAACCTGTTGGGGGATCAAAGGCAAAGCCTGTGATATTGTTTCTGTGAAATAAGTCTGGTACCATTTTTTCAAGTGAAAGAAAGAAAGAAAGTAAAGAAGAAGAAAGGGAGTATAAATAAGAAAAAGAACAGATGTGTGTTTAATAGAGACCAAAATTAGTAATATTTTATTGGTGTTAAGGGTATTAGTTCAAAGCGTACACAAATTTACATGTATGGATTAGACTTTGTTGTATTGGTGGAATAAGACTGTCTGTCTGCTTGTCTTCTTACCAGGTAATTCAGTTTGTCCATCACTTCTTCCAATTTCATCTTACGTTCCTGTAATTCCAAATGTCTTAGGATCGGTGGATTCTCTCTTGCAAATTGCTGAATTTGCTGTCGATCCATTTCATAAACAAGTCTATTGTCTACTTCTCGAGGAAATTGGAAAAAGAATTCGTTTAGAAGCTCAACTTGAATGAACATAACCGCCTATTCAATTTAAGGTTTAGTGACACTTTATGCATTGTGTGCTTACTTACTGTATATGTCAATTTCTCGGCAATCACATTCAAAAATGCCTCAGGACAATACTGTTTATTTTCCGAACTCTTACATTGTCGACTCTTTAATGCTGCGATACGATACTTTAATATCATTGCACGATCTCTTAAAAATATTGCATCTTTGGCTTTCTTCAAAAGCTTGGGATTATAAATCGATTTCACTTCTTCTTCGTCTTGTTGATGTTGTTGTTGTTCTTCTCCTTTCACTTCCACCGTTTCATTTTCCAGTTTGCGACGATATTCTTCCTTGTCCATATCCAGTACATAATTGATTGCGCTCTGAAGCTTCTTCTTGCCAACCGAGTTCTTGATGGACGTAGTCATTTCCTCACACATCTCCAACTCTTTTTCAAGCAAGGCAATAGATCGCTTCACTCCCTCGTTCCATTCAACGTCTGTTACTTCCACCTAGAAGGGTTTTTCTCTTGTCATCAAAAGCCAATATATAAATATTATTATTATATATATACCTCAAACTTGTAAGGCTTGATCGTATTCTCTACCTGATCACTTGTCGTCAAAAACTTGGTTCTTAGAATTTCACTTGCAAAATTCATTATTTGCTTGCGTGTCTCTGGGTGATACTTGAACGGCTCAGCATTAGCCAAACGTTCCATATTGCTCATCAACACATCCACGACTAACTGGGTAGTGGACCGACCGATGCCACTCTTGGTTAATGCTGCCGAAGCAAGATCAATTTTGTAGAGCCAGTAGATATCATCTGAGGCTGCCTTGGGCAATTCTGCTATTTTGGGATCACACCAATACTGTTCCGCACAGATATCCAACACGCGTTGCTCCAGCATGGACCTGACTTCATGTCGCACCTGCGGCTTTCCAAAGTTGTTTGCAAAATTTTTAAAGTCGTGCTTTAAGCAGTCCATCGTCTCGGCCACATAGGATTCAGCCGTAACCCTTCTATCGTTGTACTGTACCTTAAATTGATACTTGGCTTCCTCAAGCTCTCTTTGAACTGCATCTACAATACTGTAAAGGGATCGTCCCATGCTTTGCTCGAGCACGTTCATCAGTTTGTGGCGAAGTGTGGAAGTGCCTACTTGAATATCTCTCTGATTAAAGATGAGATGAGATCTAAAGAATGCTTCTTCTGTCTTGATCAATGCATCTGTCATGTTTTCGTCTGTCGGATTATCGGGTGCTTTACAGACAACTCCGATGTACCCTAAATGTAAGGGATAGTCTGTGTTACGAAGAATGGAGGCACCCACTTGAGGAGATACAAGATCCATTTTGGTAATCACACCAATCGTTCGTAAGCCGAGGGGGTCCCATTTCCGACTAGCCCTCAGGGCAGGTGAGTTTGCCAGGTCGACATTAGCACTACAGACAGCCAAGATGATGTTGGGTCCACGAATGTACTTTTCACATAAATCTTCAATCTTCTTTTTCAATGTTTCAGGTTGATTGCGGTTGGAAATTTGGATATAGCCCGGTAGGTCGATCAGAGTAAGATCAGGCACATTAGGTGAGTAAATTCGAAGTTCAATCGGCTTTTCAGATACACATTCGGCTTCCGATACAGCCAGATTCATGTCTACCAACGTCTTTTGAATCTTTTTAAAGTCAAATATTTTACCAAGCCCAAGTTCTGGGAATTCACCATATTCTTCCTTTTGATCTGGTGTATGAATCAATGTTAATTCAATGGGTCGTCGTGTTACCATATTATTTCCCCTAGTAAAATCAGTTCATATTTTTTGCTTTTTTTTTTTT
>NW_019671921.1:964868-970664 GCF_002708625.1 Rhizopus microsporus ATCC 52813 | reverse complement strand
ACAAACTCACTTGGGCAAAAATTCATGACCCACAATGGCTTCCAACACTGAGCTCTTGCCTGAGCTTTGAGATCCAATCACGACAATGCTGGGTAGTCTCAGCGTCTCATTATGATCAATGGACATCAATATGCTTCTGATTTCAATAAGTTTCTTGGTCAACATCATCAACTGTTCATCCTGGGAAGATATCCCGTTTCTTTTTCTCTTTTTTTTGTCCCTTTCGTCTTGCTCTTCTTCTTCCTCTTCATCATTGTTCATATATAATCCAAGACCTGCAGCAACAGCCGCCGCCGCCGCTGCCTCTTCCCCATCATTGTTGTTGTTGCTGTTTTCTTGTTTTTTGTTATCCTTTTCTTCTATGGACCCTAGCTTGTGATTTGTCGTGCTTGATTCTTCTGGCTTGCCAGCAAACAATCGACGTACTGTATCCGGCAATCGTATATGTATTTCTGGTATCGAAATATCAAAGTTTTCTACGGTTTCTTGCGCCTGAGCAAATAGTGATTCTATTTCCAGCATTCTCTTTTGCATAAATGACGAGCTTTTCTCCGCCCAATCTAACAATGAATTAGAATCACACATATACCACTTTGTTCTCAATAATCGTATACCTTGTAGTTTGTTGTTGGCAATAGTTGCACCTGTAATAGTCGTGCCTGCTACAAATGCAGGAAGACGAAAGGCTCTTAAAGCTAACTTAGGAATAGATCCCACTTGAATCGAGCGTACTTGGTTCTGCAAGATGAGTGATGTGGAAGGAGGTACCGCATGATATGTTCGAATACGAGGCACGTGGTGTAAAAGTGGAGGTGAATAAAACTTACAATCACTTAAATGATGAAATGACCTCGGTGAACGAGTCATGGACAAGGAATGTGTCAAAGGCTTGCCTTGTCGAAGTATCTGTGTGATCATGTCTGCAAAAAGCGAAAAAAAAGGAGCTGCGAGCGCACAGGGGGGGTGTAGATAGAAAGAGGGAATTAATGAGTGGCCCATAAGACAAGTCACAATGTAAAGGCATGAAAAAACCCATTTTTATTTACAAGAGAAAAGAAAAAAACAACAATGTTAAAGTTATGAGCTCCCAAATGATGATGGCGCCTACGTCCAACACCTTGGTACACCGTCAGATCATATATTTGTTCATCACTTTAAACCCTTTCTCTCTTTCTTTCTCTCTTGCAAAGCGTGTTTAGAACAAGCGGTGAGGCTTGCCCATGGAAGACTTCAAGTACAAAGACTTGACGTTTTGCCAGTTCTTCTTCAATAAGGAGACAAGGAAGTTGACAGACAACATGATGTTGCCAACCAATTGATCTTCAGTCATACCGACATGACCAACAGCAACACCAAGACAGAGAACCTTCTTGAGTTGGAACTTGATGGTGGCACGCATTTCGTTGGCCTTGTCAACCAAAGAATCATTGTGAGAGACAGGAGTGGGGAACTTGCCGACCTTGTGGAGACCAGGACCGAGAAGACGAGGGATTTGCTTGATTAAAGCTTCAGAGGCAAGGAAAGCATCGTACTTCTTGGCGAGCTTCTTGATGAGCTTCTTGTTCTTGTTGAGCTTCTTCAAGTCATCAACAGATTGGAATTCCATACCGGCACCTTTGGCTTGATCACAGTGGAAAGCATCACCAAGGACACAGACGGTCATACGAGGACGAGCAATGTGAGGAAGCTTGATAGTACCAGAGAAACGCTTATCACGTTGAGGGTCATAGTTCTTCAAACCAATCTGAAGTTCGACTGTTTCAGTAAAGTTACGCTTCTTCTCTTCTGATCCCTTATAGATTTCAGCAACAATTTCTCTGACGGCAGCAGCGCTAACTTTGCTATACTAGATTGTAAATACTCATGGATGGATGGATGGATGGATGGATGGATGGATGGATGGATGACTGAATGTATTACCTCATTTTGTCAAGTCAAATAAAAAAAGATTAAATTCTTAGGGCAAAATGCACTATTTGTACAAATTTATAAAAATGGATTTCATTGGCTAGATTGCACTTCAAATAGAAAGAGTAGACAAACACACAGACTGAGAAAGAGAAAAGAAGGGGGAGAAAAAGGGAAGAAAAAAAGGGGAGAGGGGGAACTGTTGTTGTTGTTGTTTTTTTTTCTTTAAAAAAAATAGCTTCTTGATAATTATAAAAAGTAGTCTGGAGTTCGTCGGGTAACATGAGGTTCACCTTTTCTTGGTGCAGGATCAAATTGGAGGCTAATAAAAGCATAAGCTCATTATTCAATAATATTTAAAGGAAGACTTACAATGTGTATTTCATGTGTTCATCAATTTCCATGATAGCTGCTTGATTTCCACAACGATAACAGTAATTGGGTGCACTGAAAATGGTTACGACATTTCGATCATGGCCCCAGTTGTACCCCTAGGCTGATGTGTTAAAACGAGGGCTTAAAATAACAATAAAATAGAATATACCTCCATCACCAGTTGATGAGCTCTTGCAACTAATGTGAGACCATTGTTATGGTTAAATGTCTCCGAAATATCTTGACCAAATGTATAACCAGCACCACGGGGTGATATACCCCAACCACATCTATCATCTGGGTCAGACCATAAGAGATCACACATAGGACCTTCATGAGGCACTTCTTGTATTCTATCTAATGAACGAATTTGATCAAGTGTATCGATAGATGGTGACAAACCACCATGTAAACAGAAAATCTATATATATACATCTTTGAATGAGCATCGATGAAATTAGAAGAAATGGGTGCGTACCTGATCTTCAATAAGAGCCGTCAAAGGTAAAAAGTCAAACAGATCTGTAAACATCTTCCAAACGTTGGCGTTTCCATATTTTCTTAAGCATTCATCATAGAATCCATACACTTGAGTGATTTGGCGTGATTCATGGTTACCACGAAGAATAGTAACACGGTCCTTGTATCTGACTTTGAGACATACTAAAAGAGTAACTGTTTCAACTGAATAGTATCCTCTATCAACATAGTCTCCCATAAACAAGTAGTTTGTGTCAGGTGAGTTGCCTCCGATACGAAACAGTTCCTGTAAATCATGAAATTGACCGTGAATGTCGCCTAAAGAGTACTATTAACAAAAAGAGAACCAAAAGTATAACTAAACCTAGAAATTACCACAAACAGTTACTGGACAATTAACTGGTTGGACATTAGACTCTTGAGAGAGGATTTCGCGCGCCTTTATATAAACAGATGTAAATAGATGAAGACTTCATCACATTTTAATTTTTACTTTGTCACAAAGCTTCTTAATATCATTTTCACTTAATTGTTTACAATCTTGAAGTTGAGAAATCCAAGCATCTACATCAGCTACTGAACTAGAAGCAGACATTATACACACAAAATATAGTTTGAAGAAAGAAAAGAGGGAAAAAAGAAAGAAATAGTGAAAATGTACTTTTTATTTATTTTTCTTTCCCCTACACAATACCCGGATGACGTAGAATAACCTCAGCTTGGCTCTTGATTGGTTAAGAGATGAATATGGAATAAAAGAAGCCCTCTCTATGAACAGTGTAGACTCTAAAACCTATTTAATATCGATATGACTAAGGGTTAACAGACTTTATTTGAAAATATGTAATGACAAACTTACACAGCATTGTCCTTTTTTTTTTTGTTCACCTTTCAATCACTTTTGATTTTACTTTACCTTATTTGGAAAGCATTCCTCTAACAGCATTAAATGCATTGGCATAACACTCATCTCCCATAATTATCAGATAAATGGCAATGAAAACTTTAAAATCTAGATATCTTTTTACATTAAGCAGCAAATAGCAGAGTGTTCACTGTGGGCTTAGCCATTCAGACAAGAACATCAAAGATAACATAGGCGGATGACGCGTTCAGTAATCCTAAATGGTTATGCTCTGTACTCTATATACTTTATTATTTTTCTTTCACATTTTAAACTGTTGAGGAAGAGAGAAAGAAGGATAGAGTCCAGAGAATTTGCTAGTCCTTTTTCTTTCATAGTAAAAGGCAAGTGTTTGATTCAATTGACACTCTTATTGGATAACGACAATTAATTGCCTAATAAAGAAATTATCTAATTTAAAAGAAGGATTAATCATCATTTTGAAAAAGTGGTTTCTTTATTTTATAAAGTTTAATCCTATTTTAAAAAAGAGTTAAAAGGAGGGAAATTCTATTGTTAGATTTCTCTTTTTACCTGACGAGCCTTAAGAGAACGACAAATGACTTCATTGGGTGTTCTATAAATTCAACTTTGAGCTCAAATTCTCAATATGCTTATGTATTATTACTACTTACATGACATATACAACAGCTCCCCAACCTGATAAAGCATCTCTGTCTTGTGCATTTAATAATGCTTGAGAAATTGTTTCAAAGAGGTCTTCAGGTTCAAGGTCAGGCTCCCAAAGAGATTCACACATGCCGTATAGGTTAGGTCCTGCTGTGCCGGCAACAACAAAGTCTTTGGCAAAGTTGATACATCCAATCAAATCCATAGAGCAAATGAATGGTTTGTTGTCCTTTCCTAAGCCCGCAATAACTGGTTCAACAAAATAAGGTCCAAATCTATAAGACATGATGAATATCTGTCACTTTCTTGTTTTTTCATCTTTTTTTCTACCTTCTTTCATATAAAGTTGAAGAGACCATATGTGCAAATGTCTTGGGTTCAACATCTCTTTCTTCACGCATCTTGTACATATTCGTCTTGAAACGGAATCGATCTGCTCTAAAGTTTTGAAACATGGTTTAGTAAAATCACACAAGTATATATAATGTAAGCATTACAGTGTAAGCACATCAGTGGCTAATCCTGCCAAACCGATAAATGTCTTTTCGGATGCTTTAAAAATCTTTTTAAATTCGGTCGACACTGTCATAAATTGGGCGCCTAAACGTTTGTCGGCTGCAATAGCAACACAATCTTTACCGACCATGGCTACCACAGAGCCACCATTATATTGCATAATAGACTATTTCGAATGTTTAGTATTGTTGTTATTTACTGAAAGTATGTTTCCTTTTTTTTTTTTTTTTACCATGTTGACAAAAGTATTATATTAAAGAGGGAGATAGAAGAAAACAAAGTTCAGCTTTGACGCGTAACTGTCCCGCCATTGAAGCACACGTAGCGCAAATGAAGATTACGTCACTAACAGCCATTGTCGCTCCGACTGTCGCAGTGTTAATGAGGTGGTTTGGAAATGCAAAAAATTAGAAAAACGTAGTACGAGTAAATTTTGGTGCTTCCAAATGACAGTAGCAAAAGACGACTTAATGAAAATATGAGCCTTTCCATCCCTTTTCTCTCCATCAGTTTTACTGTTGTTAACTAATAAAAAAATATATTCATTAATTATCAAACTTTAAGTATGTATTATCCTATAATTATCAAAGACAATTTACTAATAGGAATAAAAAGCTGTCTATAAAAAGCACAAAAGTCTCAGTTTCTAGTTGTTTAAAATTCAACACATAATTCAGTTTCCTACGAAAATGTAAATTAACCTTCCGCAAATTTTGTACCAAATGTTTGGAAAGCCATTGCTCATCCCCTTCAGTGTTTGGAGACTCCATGTTTACAAAGAATAAGCTTTGACATGTTTATTAACAGAATATAAAGTAAAAAAGAAAAATCAATATTTCGTCGACCCTCCTTTTGCGGCAATTACTGCCTCGCATCGAGCCTTCATACTTCCGACCAAACATGCCGCTAATCTAAGGCTTATTTTCTTCCACTCTTCTCTCAATACAATGCTCAACTCTTCAGTATTTCTTATCTCACTTCTT
>NW_019671921.1:954752-961588 GCF_002708625.1 Rhizopus microsporus ATCC 52813 | reverse complement strand
GAAGACCCTCGGTTTTCATTAGAGAAATCGCCGTCGAGAACACGGTTCCCTCCAACAGGGTTTAGATATATACAAGTAAGTGTTTTATTCAAACTCAGTATATATACTAAAAGGGTACGAAATCTAGATATACCTTCACTGTAATGAAAGCTACTCATATAGGGGCGATACAACGTCTCCTCATTTATCGTTGTTGCACTTAAGTTTTAACTTGGATTTTCGAATTGTTATTAAAGATATCAATACCGAAGCCTTAGACATTTTAACTGGAGAACTTGCTCGCGAATCTGTAATAGCACCCCATAAAGTCTATTTCGACTTTCTGAAGTCTGCTTTAACAACCAAGGCTCATTTGAACGCTGCTTTAAAACGCCTGCCATACATCTCGTCATCTGCTATTAAACTTTTTATTTTCCCTTTTGTACAGACTATGGGTCTAGCTTGCAATGTGTATGGTATGAATATTATTGACAAGAAAGTATATACTATGGCGTGTTTGATGAGATAATCATTGTAATAATTCGAATATAATCTTACAGTAGAGCATACATTCTACTTTACATTCCTCTATCGTATGTGAAAAGAGTAAAGGTGCTGACAATATTGATAAATAATCAAACTGACGACATTAATATAAACAGTAGTCATAGATTCTCTACCCAAGTAAACTCTCACTCAAACTTAAATTAATAATATTCAGCTCTTCTTAATAAAGAATCTAATTCGCAAGTCATCGACTTAATAGCCTTTTTCAATAATACTAAAGCTGAATACAACATTAAGAACGGAGGAGTAAAAGCATTGATTGATGTATTTGGCTTAGTTGAGGTAAGTGAGACCAGTTAAAACTTCCCTAGTTACTTTAGAGGGCGTTTACTTAACTTTTTGTTTTGTCTTCTCTTTCTCATCTTTTTCATTCTAATTTGCTAGCCAATGATTAATAATATTGACACAATGATAACAAAATACAGCAAGACAATTAACTCTAAAATGGACAATATAAAGAAAGGGCAGAAAAACGCACCGAGAGAAAAGATTATTAATGTTGACGAATATGTTTCAGCTGTAAAATCATATTCTGATTCTGATCTTACGTTCGAAACAAACGAAAAAGAAGATGAAAATGAAGATAGTGCCGATGAAGAAATATAATTCAAAGTAAAAATGTATATTGGAAAAAAATACAGTACATATATCTCACTAGCCGCTTCCAACTCGCTACTCTCGTTTTTGCACGTCGCCGTGCTGCCGCAGGCTTAAGGGCTTCGCCCTTTGTGATGAGTAAGGGCAAATGTTAATACGACCCTTTAAGCGAATGGCTAAATTTGGATTTTTGTGCGCCTAACAGCATACTCCGATTCCTCTCTGCATGGTTTCATAAAATTATTTATCCATAATAGAGAGCATATATGTTAATAGTATTATTCGTAAAGGTTTATGTGTTGAAAAGAATGGCATAGTCATAAAGCATTCATAATTGTAGGCATAAGTTTGTTTGGTGATCATATGATGTGTTATATAGATGGATATATTAACTAATATTAGTGAAGTAATAACTCTGGGTAGACAACATTGTTGGTTGTATTCGAACCTTCTGGCAGAAGGACTGAGATTCCAGAAAGAGAGGTAACTCTTGAAAGAGCGACATATAGCTGACCATGCATGAACGACGGACGACGCAAGTCAATTCCTGCATTTTTAAGTGATTGCCCTTGTGATTTGTTAATTGTCATAGCAAAGCATAGCCTGACAGGAAATTGCTTTCTTGTTAGAATGAATGGCAAATCACATTCATGCGTTGAGAGTGTAAGCCGAGGTATAAGCTCTAATGGACCATCCGACTTATTGGCCAGGCGAACCTGAAGCATATAGCTGCCAATTCGTACGACAACCAGGCGAATGCCATTGTATAGACCTTTTGCTGGATTAATGTTTCTTAATAACATTACTGGCGCACCAACTTTGAGCTCAAGCTTAGATGGAGGCAAACCGGTTGGGTTTAAACTGTGTAAATATTCTATAGGAACAGTGTGTAAACCATCGGCTTCATTAACATCAGCAGAGTCTGTAGACAGAAGCGTAGCCTTTTCGCCAGCCATCTTATTGAGAACAATGTCGTTGATTCTTCCAACTGTGCCGTTTCTGGTAGTTAATGTGGCCCTTTCACCAAAAAATTGACCATTGTTTATCGACATAGAGTTACTGATTTCTTCATCTTTATAGGCTTTGCTGATAAATTCATCCAGTTGTTTGGTCTGATAGATATAGCCAGGAAACTTAATTGAATCATAAAGTGTATGGTTATATGAAATGTCTGCTATAAATCTTGCAAATGCAATATCATTTTGATTAAAAAGGTTTGTTAAACGCAGATTCTGCGTAAGCCTCAAGAGCCGGAGCCTTGACCATAAAAATGACTGCTTGATTGACGCACTAACAGTATCAGCTCTGTTACCCCTTCTGATCACTGGTGGGATCTGAGCAAAATCACCACCAAGGATAACAGGCTTTCCTCCAAACAAATAGAGCTCATCAGGATCATCGCAGATGTCTTGAAAGGCGCGATGAACAGCTTCAGAGCAATACTTGCGCTGCATTGGCACCTCATCCCAAATGATTACCTTGGCTCGTCTGATCATTTCCGCTAGGTTGCTATCCTTTCGGATGCTGCAAGTGGAGCATTCATCTATGGACAACGGGATCTGGAACAATGAATGTGATGTTTAGCCATCCGGAAGGAGAAGTGCGGCGATCCAAGAGGAGGCAACGTAAAGGGTGATTTCATTTTTACTCTTGTAATAGTTACAGAGAGTGTTGTAAATGAATGTTTTGCCTGTACCGGCAGGGCCTTGTAGGAAGAATTGGCTGTTTCTAGGATCAGACTCAATCTTGCTGGTGATAGTATCAAAGGCGTGCATTTGCTGTTGGTTGAGCTGGCTATGCATTCTGTTGAACTCGATCAGGACTTGTTCAGAGTCAAATATCAGTGCTCTTCTTATGAGATGGTTGGCTTCGATTTGGTTGCCATCACTGCTCTCGAGCAAAGATTGCCAATCACAGAGAGGTTCAGGCAGGTTGAACATCTGGAGGCTTTTCCCGTTCTCTTCGAGCTTTCTCTACAATAGATATAGGCCGTAATCTGCAGCTGGGCCCTCATGCTAGAATGCTTGATTCAGAAGGTGTACTGCGAAATCATCACCTAGTAGGCTTAAAAGCCTATGCGATAGTTCGTCACACATATCATCACGGTAACTGTTCCAGAGTGCTGAAGGGTTGCTTAACTGACCTTGTAACAATGCAGTGACAAAAAGTCTACGCAAATCACCTCCGGTAGCAAACAATCGTGCTTCAGTAAAGTGTCGATCCCATTCTCTGTCGTCTTCGATCAAATGAAGAGCGACGCAAGCTTCTCTAAATGTCGCATATATAACCCCATTGACTGTCCTAATATCCTCAAAAGACTTGGGACCATGTACGCTGGTGAGGAGAAGACAAAAGTAATACCTCTCTCCTGCGATAGGACTGCAGTGGCACATTCTACCAATGGCAAAATGCTGAGGAAATTCTTGGTAAAGGTATGACCTTCCATCTTCATCTCTTGCATTATAGTTAAAAAAGGCCATCAACGTTGTCCTGTTTCTTTCTAAAATCGTTGCAATCTCTGCTGCTGACGCATCTGAAGGAAAGCAGACTGCTTGTTCACCAGGTAAATGAACCTGAAGGCTGATCACCGTGGGATCTTCTTCGTGGGTTTTGAATTGGAAAATATTCCAAACAGCTTCGGTTGGGCCAATATATCTTCCTTGAAGATACTTTTTTATTTCATCTTGGCTATTTTCGATTTCTAAAGTTGTTCTATCCGACCCCTTATAGATGTACTTGTTAACATACTTAATTGCTTGTATGCCAGCGCAAACTTCAACGTTTATATGTACCTTGTACTTTTTGGATAGGTATGGGTTATATGGTACAACCTATCTATTGTCCATAACGAAATCAGAAGCAACTCTTCCAGGCGGCCTTATAGAATAAAAGTAATTGTTCTGTTCCTCAGCAGGCACTCGTCTTCGCCTATATAGAGGGTATCCGTTCTCTGGTATGACAGTTTCATCTTAAAATTCTTCTGGGAATCTCTTAGAGCAGCAGAGCGGCCCTCCTCCACCTGCGCCTTCAACCATACATGGTGAGCGTGAGTTAATATCTCCACATGGGCCATGGAGCATGCATGACGTGATTATCCCAAAGAGCTCTCTGTCTGTATTTTTGTTTGGCAGTTCTGCTGAAATTACTTGATTAATTTCCTCAGCATCAACAAAATTGTCTTCGGGGTCAAGGAAGAGCAGCAAGTGCAGATGAGGCAAGCCTCTCTTTTGATATTCAATGGTGCGTACCAATCCTTTGTAGCGACCAAAAATCTGCTTCTTCTTCAAATCGTTCAAAAGGTGTTTAACTTTGATATTAAATACTCTTGCAATGAGGTCAGGCCTATCAGATGCTGTTTGTCCGGGCAGCAGCTCCTCAGTGATTTCTTTCCATTTGGGGTTGGCCGTGAAGGTAATGAAAAGAGATGGCTTCCCAAAATGCTGAACAATGACCATAGAGTCATAGTATAGCCTACTCATTAAACGGGGACCGCCATGATAGCTGCTGGGAAGAATAAACCTACGTCCCAAGCTTGCAGCGCCCACTTGGTCATCCTGAGTGATGGCGTCTGATAGACCGCTGTAAACATCGGCACAAAGTCTATCCTGATTATTTCGTAACCATTCAAGCTTATTCTGATCTGCGAAGGACAGATGAACGAGTTTGTTTGGCGCCTATCATAGTACATTGCCGATACGACGTATCAAGAAAAAAAAAAAGAGATAGATCGTGGTTCTTTATTTAGCAGAGAGAAAAACCAGTGTCTTGCATTGCTATCGACTCATTTATTGTTCCACTTGAGCCAAAGTGCGCTTTTTCTGTTTCGGTGAAAAAACAGGGGTTGCTATGGGTTGTGATGGTGCAAGAATGGATTCTGAAGTAGATTTCCGCACAATGCCATTCAAGGGAATTTTTTTTTTGTCCACAGCATGACAGATTTTCATGGCCAATGACTCCACATGTTTCTATGTCAGAAAAGAAAAAAGAAAGAAAATGAGTGATGAATATGAGACCAATCAATTAGAAATGAGTACTTTCCAGGAAAAAAGACTGTTCAACGTCTTTTGAAAACCTTTGAGCTGACCAAACGATGTTGGGATTGCCAAACAAGCCATTGATTTTGCCACAAAGATGCCGTTGTCGTTCATTAAAATGTACATATATCCGGTTGTTCCTGTATTAGTCAAAAGTGATATGGGTTAAACAAAGGGATGTGCTGGTACTGTCTTCACTCACCAATCCAATCCATGGCAATAACATGGTCGCAATCTGCCAGCCTTATCAACTTAGCAAGAATTGAGGCATTGGTCCTTAGATTCTTTGATTGCTGCTTTAGAACGAGTGTTGGACTTGCGTGATGTCTTTTCCATTCCGATGAATTCAACTCAATGCGGAAATTTTGAGTTGAAGTCATGATCATCAAGTCGATTTTGCGACCATAGGATGTGACCATATCACTATCGTCGGTCTGATTCAAGATCATGGCATCTTTTGATGATAAAGAGGAGCAGTCGCCACTATCAAGATAAAAATGGTTGTTTTGTTAAATTAGTTCATTCTATTTCTATCTGCACCTTGCCATTTACTCCACAAGGTCCACAGGGGAACGCCAGAATAGGATATCCAAAAGCGATGCCAGCCTTCTGTAAACCGTCATTTCCGAGTCAATCACTTTCCAATTTTCCAAATTTTCGACTCTAATGTAAAAAAGGTACTCATTAGCATCACATCTTGCTAAACCCGATATACTTACACTAAATGGATCATGGCAAGCGCTGTGTATAGTTCGCTTGTTCTTTTGCCTTTTGCCACAAGATCCCTCTGGTTGGTATACACTTTTTCCAAGAGATCATTCACATTATCACTAAAAAAATTGATGGGAGCAATTGTTTTGGATTCACTCACGTCCTCGCTTTATTATATATACCTTGATTCCAATAAGTCTTTCAGCAATCGCCCATTTTCAGCTGAGAGACCAGGATAGGATGGCTGAGGCAAATTATCTAGGCGCAAAAGTTCTTCGTTACCAAGAATATCTTTAAGCACATCAAATGTGGTTGGCGAAATAAGGTTGCAAATAGATGATAAGGATAGCCTAATGTCAATATATACAATAAGTTTCAGTGCCCATTTTTTATTTATTTTATTTATTTTTAACTTACTTGGCTATGATATCGTCTGTAGCATCCCATTTTTGTTTCAACAGTGTCTTGCTTGCAATAGAGGCCAGTTTATCTTTCACATCTGAGCCACCAGATTGGATGATGCTGTTCAACTTGTTGATGTCTTGATCTGAGAGCTGGTTGCCTTGTGCCTAGATTGATATGCCAAAAACAAATAAATAAATAATGATGGTGAGAATGATTGTTCCTATTTTGGAGTCTATCCATACCTGTTTATTGAAAATGGTATGGAGATCCATAGGGTCAGCCTCAACCTCAGAGTCTTTGCCAGCAGTGGCGACAGACGTTGAGGGATCGACAAAGGCTTTAGGGTTTGCAGAAGTAGTAAGGTCGGTATATGTATCAGAGTTAATATAGCTGATAGGATCGGCAGAATAGGTGTTGTTGCTGGTTAAAGAAGAATTGCCCTCGTCGAAGGTGTTGATCATATTCTGAGCCGATGATGAAGCAGCAGCTCCAAGCGTGCGAAGTGATTCAGTGCGATAAATTTGTCTCGTTATTCTCTTTTTT
>NW_019671921.1:951134-953597 GCF_002708625.1 Rhizopus microsporus ATCC 52813 | reverse complement strand
TGATTACGAAGTATGGTTGTATTACATCTATACGGACAATCACAAGTAGCGTTGCCTCATTCGATGTCAAGATTATTTTTGGCAAAGATAAGTTGGTATGGAATGTGATGATATTCTGGCGACAAGAAAAGACACATTCGATCTACAATTTATTCATGTGGTGATGTACTAACATCTGAAAGTGTCCATTCAAGAAACGACCTCTAAGCAGACAAAGAAACTAAGACAAGAGACAGCTTTCACAGTTACTATTACGTTTAAACATGATATTTTATTGATGGTCCAAATGAGCGCAAAAATACAAAAATAAAATAAACACCCGCCCGGACCCGTTCAATCCGTTTGGAAGTGAATGGTAGCGAAAAAAATCCCTTATAGGTACAAGGGTAAAAAATGTAAACGGAAATTAATAAGTAGGGTTATGAATGAAAAGTTAAATAAATTGCGTTAACCATACAGGAAGCTTTTGACTATGGGGATGCTTAGTAGAGATCAATTTGTTATGGTGTAGCTGATCTAATTCATGTAGTAGGGAGCATATAATTGGCCATCGTTGAGATCAGATTAGGACTAGGTTTGGGGGAACCGAAGGGCGTAAAGGAAGCATATTCGGAATGAATGACAATGGATCGCGTATAGTTGCAGGCATGGATAGACGTCGATGCATATCAAGGCAACTAGTAGCGTGATTCTTAGATAGCTGCTGCATTGGATGCTTAGGACATGGTCGAGGTTTACCACCAGGAAGCCAGCCTAATCTCCAGCGTACACAGCGACTACGCTCTGACTTAGACATGGGAAACTAGAGTATAGGCTCCCGAGATATCGATCAACGGCAGCTAGAAAGCAGTTTGGAGTTTTGGCATCGTTGGCGGATCTCTATATCCCGTTGCAAAAAGCGCCATTTAGCAGCCTTGAGTGATCGAGTATCGGGTTCCTCAGTAGTAGACAGCATCGTTTTCCAAAGCGATGTATGAGAGAGAGCATACCACTGGTTTCCTCTGGTATTGCGGATATAAGGTAACCGACAAGCAAGCAGTGCATCTTCTGGCAAATATAAAGAACGAAAGAGGAACTGTGTCTGTAGTATACTGACTCGTTCCGGCACGAGGGGTAGCTTGGACATGTGGAGCATAACCTTAGTGGACGCTTTGCCTCGAGCACTGTAGATTTTCTTGATGCGACTATTCTGGGCTTGTGTTAGGAGTTGTTGATGGGAGAAATGATAGAATCTCCAAGGCCGTCTGATTATCCAGGGAAGGTGGCAAATGCAAACGGTGAATTAATGTATCAGCTATTGTGAAGGAAAGTTGATACTGAACAAAAGAAGAATCACGAGAGGGCAAATGATGGATGTGGTACGGACAGTTAGGATTTACCAACATACATATACCTTGTGCGCCTCTGTTATTATAGCACTCAATAGGTATACCATACGTATGAAATTGTTTCCAATTTGTTGGGTATCTTGCAGGTAGGAGTAGCCAAGTTTCAGTGATTAAAAGGACGGATATTGGTTGTGCTGCGCCAATAATAGGTATAATGGCATGCCTGAGTAGGTCAGTGGCGTTGAAAAGTGTAATTGTTAAGTGGTTCATAAGGGTGTAGTGTCGGTGTTGATGGATTCATGGAATACATCGTCCGCGATGTTCATGGTGATATCGTCAGATTGGAAGTTGTCGGCAGCTTGGTCGGATACTTTACGACTGCTAGATAAGGTTTCTTGTAAAAGTATTTTACTGATCCATCTTTTAGAGCATAAGAATCGAGCAACAGCCTATTTAATGGGGGCGTGAGTGTAGCTCAGGGCGCATGCCATACGGTCACTGTGGTGCATGAGGGCTAAAATGGTTCTTTCTTCAGGTGAAAGATCGGCGTGTTTAGGATCTCGCAAGACCTTGGGATCACAAGGATCAAAATCATCCTTAAAGGTAACTTTAAAGCGTCCTAATTGTTTACGAAGCTCATTCACATAATCATTATGCACAAGTAACGCAACAACATTGCGGCCTGAATAGTGTATATCCAATATGCGGTTGTTCGTAATATCGAGTCTTCTCAAACGAGTACGAATCTGGCCGATAGGACTCATGCTTTAGTTGGCAAATATACGTATTGAAATCCTTGATTTTCAGATGGTGGTTGTAGGAAACGTGCGGCTGCTTCTTGCCATTGCAATCGACGTTGTTGTTCATGCTCTGTAAGACTACGCTTGATTTCGGAAATACGCTGAGGGTTATGCCATGGAGGTGTTTGGGAGGGTAGTGCAAGAAAATCTTTGGAGCTGAGATATTTGTCATCTTCGTGATGGTTGGGTTGATTCATATTCGTAGATTGCTGTATCGCTTGTTCCTGAAGTTGGGCCACCTGTTGACGTAAGTTGGCTATCTCTGCATAGGCTGCTGCAAGTTCGGTTGAGAGGCGTTTAATTATGTCCAGTAAAGGCTGCATGTCGTGTGGCCG
>NW_019671921.1:939917-950399 GCF_002708625.1 Rhizopus microsporus ATCC 52813 | reverse complement strand
ACATATATAATAAAGAGCAATACTTTACTTTAGTGAAATGTTTGATGATTTTACTTGCTTTCATGCTCTAAGATAAAACGCGCCTGTCTTTATCACTTATTAATAGCGCATAGAAATAAAAAACATTGAAAATTATAGTGCTTAAAAAGAACTACCGCGAATTTCACAGTATTTTTAACTTGGAAGAACCTATTTTTTTCAAGACGATTCGATGTGTCTAATTGAGACGAGTGCAACTATTTTCTAGACATACTCGATTTTTTTAGAGAGTTGGGCACTTGATTGAGACGATGAGTATTATTTCAAACCAATACATATTTTTATTCAACTTCTAAAACTTCACAAGTTTGGTGATGCCACTATATGAAAAGATACATACCAATATGTCAATGATTAACAATGTTTATTAATTGACTTTAATCAAGATCCTCTTTATGGTTTACAGCGGTAGAAGCCTTTAGCAATAATAAACTTTATTTAAACACAACCAATAAGTAAAAAGTAAAATAGCATAAGAAAAATAATTATTACATATCTTTCTGAAGCTGGAGAAATAGAGATAGTTGCAGCTACTGTCTATGTTTAAAAGATAAAAATAGTCAAAAGAATACTTGAAAACTCGATTAGGGGGATTTATTCAATAAAATTCAAATGAGGACATTTTGGTATAAAGATGATCCAGGTATTTATATTATTTTGACAGACGGATAATCGCAATGAGAGAATGGGAAACTAAATGAAGTTCTTGATGTCGTATGCAAGCTATATAATATCATGGACGTATTTTAACAGATCAAACTTATATCAAGTCACATTCTAAGAATACATGTGCTAATGATTAGGCGGTCTCAGCTTATACACAACTAGTCTCAAGTTCTTATCAGTTCATTTATGACACAATACACTAGTCAATGAATGTAGTATGATATTATCTTAGTAGCATATTAATAGCCGTGTTGAAGATGACACGATATTTTAGAGACATTTGGTGTTGTCTCATTTAGCTCAGCAATTCTTGTTTATATATAAAGATTTGGTTTTAATAAAGTTGTCAAGACGTTAGTTCTGTCAGTTTAGTCTGATTACTTTTACTGTTTTTTATCGTTTAGATAGTTTTTTGTATATCCTATAGTCTTATAACAGTAGAATATCACACTTGATAAGATCGCGCATGGATTCAGATGTGTATTTCGGATGAAAGGATAGTATCGAGCAATGATTCAAACTTGCATATAAAGCTTTCAAGATAGTGTTATTTTTATTTGATTTGTGAAGTATTAAGCATCGTCTTGTAATATGTTTCAGAATTGAAGGTGTTCCTGCAGGTGAGTGATCCATCTTGCTGAGTGTCTATTCAGGATGTCAGTTCCAGCGGAGCTTGCGTCTTGAGTCAGAATAAAATCTCTGACGGTGCCTTATTGCCCATGTACGGGTCTGGGGTCAAGCCGCTCACATATATTGATCTCGTGTAAACAGTCTATAAAATCTTCCTACTAGGTATTCCTCTTAGTTCATTAAACAGATAGCCATTGTACCTTTAACTGATTTTACCTTTTCTTCATGTTTCCTCTGTATAACCACATGTTAGAAATGGCATGTATAGTTACAGAGTAACTAAGTTAAGGAACCAAGTCAACAAGACCTTAATCTATTTTAATGATAAAAGTAAACAACAAAACAAAAAGTTACTACTGTTGGCGATATCTTTTCAAATGATGATAATACCTAACAGCAGTATCACGCAGTTTTTCACCAGAAACATCATCTCATTAACATTAATACTTTTCGCATATGAACTATTTGATTTAATATTATCTTAAAGCCTATTATTTGCATTTTTGGAGAAGAAATAACTTGGAACGTGTATAGCAGAACCATTTTGAGGGTATCTAGAATAAAATGAAGAGTTGTAACTGATCAAAAAGTACAGGTATACACTTGTAGATTTTACCTTTTTTTGAAAGACAAAATGATTCGCTTTATCGAATTTGCAATAGGAATCAAAACTAATGAAGCTGAATCCACCACAAAGGATCGACCGCTTTTAAATTAATGAATGTCCCCAAAGAGCCGTCATATTCAGTCATAGTAACCAAATACACCTCAGAGGACCGACCATTCAAAAAAATACAAAAGCGTCCCCAGAGTGCCGTCAGATTCAGCTTCCAGTTTCGAAACTACGCAAATGCTAACAAAGCGACATCATTTTGTCTTTTTGCAAGCCATTACAAAGTGTATAGCAGAACCATTTTGAGGGTATCTAGAATAAAATGAAGAGTTGTAACTGATCAAAAAGTACAGGTATACACTTGTAGATTTTACCTTTTTTTGAAAGACAAAATGATTCGCTTTATCGAATTTGCAATAGGAATCAAAACTAATGAAGCTGAATCCACCACAAAGGATCGACCGCTTTTAAATTAATGAATGTCCCCAAAGAGCCGTCATATTCAGTCATAGTAACCAAATACACCTCAGAGGACCGACCATTCAAAAAAATACAAAAGCGTCCCCAGAGTGCCGTCAGATTCAGCTTCCAGTTTCGAAACTACGCAAATACTAACAAACGTGCTATATAGTGCTACAGCAGCAGTAGCAACAGTAACAAACGTGAGGATTTTGGACTTTTAGTTGACTAGAATCAGAACCGGAAGAAAAAACACTTTTCCACTTCAAGAGAAAAAAAAATAGGCAATCAACAATTTTTCTGATTACGTCGGATTTTGTATCGTGGGTTTCTGTCGTCATCAGTTTATTTTATCTGCATTAACTGAAGGAAAATTAAAAGAGTGATTCAAACCTTTGTGCTCTTAAATATGTATTTACGCAGGACAGCAGCTAAGGATTGGCTCATTTCAGACGCTTTGAGTGAATATAAAGTAGCATACAAAGGCAATGAGGGGGTTGACGCACTGAACTTGGATTTAAAACAAATTCTGAAAAATTCAACACAAGAAATTAAAATTAAAATGGCTAAAAAGTTGCTGGCCGAATTAAATGTTATTAAAGGCGATGATTCTAGGTTATTAATAATGCGAACGAGTAAACAAGACCTATTGTCTCATCCTTGGATGTTTATAGATCAAGTTCATATGAAATAAAAAATAATACGATTTATGGTCACCAAATCTTTGGGTCAGCCAATCATTTGAATATCGAAGGTCGAGGAGAGTCAGACACAGGTAAAAAGATATGAGTAAATAAAGCAAATCAATCCATTAAACACCTTAGCAGAAAAGCACAGAAGAAAAAAAGCAAAAAAAGTTAATAAGCTTGACAAAATTAACGATTTTTCTGTAAGACTACCAATAATAAACCTCTCCACTAGATCTAATTAAACTATAATAGAAAACGGAAACAGAGGGAGACGATGATGATGATATTACTTCTACTGACGCTTTGGAGGAAGAAATTGAGGTGCTCTCCATATTTAAACTTTTTTTTGTATTAAATAGTACTTCATATATAGTTTGGTGCTGAAGATGATGACAATATTGACTTTACTAGTGATTTGGATGATGTAGGTTCCATAATTTATATATATATATATATATTGAGCAAAAGAAAATAACATCTCATATAGGTTGATGCATTAGATTCTTCCATCAGCTTCCGAAAATGTGCTTACAAGTATTATTATTGTTTGGTTAGTACGCAAAAGACCCCTCCACAAAAATAGCTTACTAAAACAGAACTGGCTATAATATTTAGGAAAAAAAAAAAGAGGTTGGTTTGCTACCGACAATTGCTCACACCTTACTGGAGGAAACTGGTGATCACGCTCCACTTGACCGTTACACTCTTAAAATTCTTGACAAATGGGAAGCAAAAGAGAATGTGGATGCTGACGAGCAACAGTACTTGAGGTAACATACCAAACTGAAACTTTTATGGGATCAATCATAGTATGTAACCAAACTTTCAAATACTTGTTTAGACTAAGCATGTCACGAATCATCGATACAATGAATAAAAGAAATCCCATTCTTCAATTAATTGGTGAAGCAAAATTAAATGAATACAGACAGAAACTCAAGAAAGAAGACCTGAATTTGCCATCTACAATTTCAGATTTCATTAATAGTTTTAACAAGGTTAGTTATCCTAATGCTGTCTCGTACATTTATTATTTTAAACTTATCTATCTATTAGCAAGTGAAAGATGAAAACGAAAAAGATTTGATGCTTTTCATCATGCAAGCAAAGCTTGGTGCTTGGACACGAAATAATGAAGACTTGAAAAAAGTTATAGAAATCTATGAATATCTGTAAGTGAATGACACAAGCATCCTTTGACTTCCATGCCAAAGTCTGTACTGTCTTGAGGGTTCAAACCGTGACGGGAATTGTTTTTGAAGGGTATATACTAATTTTTTTTCACTTTGATCATTAACTACATAGGGTTGTAAATTTGGCCGAACTAAAGAATATCAACAAAACCTATTCCGAATTGCAATGCTTCTTTCCAGCATATCACATTTTAAGTATTTTATTCCGAGACACGAATATCAAAATAGTCATGTAAGTGTGCATATGGCCCGGAATTCCCTATGGGATATAATAGTATTAACTCTCGATTTATGATATTTAGCGGTGAAAAGGGATGTGATACCTCTAAAAACGCTCGAAAAATTAATGAACAATGTTTCACACTCAAAAAGCCTACAAATGTACGCGGAAGGAAATTAGACTTGATGCTCGTATACGACGATATTGTTCTTTGCTCTGCCGAATGGAAATCGATGGCTTCATCAAGAGCTGTTATTATGAAGCAATTTGTTAAGAATCTTCGTGTCAACAATTGCATACTTCATGAGTTGAGGGAACATTTGGACGATGATAATACTATAATTTTAGGAATGGATTGGAAGGGTACAAATAATAGTTTGAATACAATTTCGCATTTATTTAGATATCTCAACATCCATTTTCTCTTTTTATTTTCTTTTTTAGGATTGCTTGGTTATAGTTATTGTATGAAGGTGATAGACAAGGTGGTGGTTGTAAAAGAAACATGCAAACTATTCCTCCCTCAAGATAAATGTGAATTTGAAGATTTTTTTGACACAGTCGCATCACTTGTACAATTTAAGGTTAATTAGATAGTTTACCATGTTCCTGGAGTAGATATGATTGATTTAATATTTAATATTTTAGGCTCATTATGTTGATATGACTAAGAAATTAAAGGTCAAGATTTCCAAACATCGCCGAGACCGTTTCTATGATGAGCAGTTTAATATCACCCCTACCAACAGTCGAAGCCCCTCCCCACATACCTTTTTTACTCCAAAGCGGCCAACTACTGCTCGTCAACATGAAGAATAATTGTTGATGTAAAATAATAAAGTAACTGATACCAATTTATAGTTTTTTTTTGTTAAAAAAAACAAATCGTCTGAATTCCAAGTATTTTCTTCATTGAGAATTATTGAATTACGCTTTGGTCGCTGCCGCTTTTTGATCTAGCTCAATTATTTCTCATATTAATATGAAACCCGGCTTCATCAATGAAAATAAAATCCAGATCAGAATCTTTCCATTCCATAAACCACTCGAATCTCGTCTGTAGGTTTCCCACTGGGTTTCTGATTTCAGGTTCAAACATCGGTTTTTTCACAGTGATGAGCATTATGTTTCGTAAGTGGTTATTAAGTTGCGACTTTGATATAGTAAAGACTTCAAATCGCTTAGTCAAACTATTTATTATGTCGTCTGAATACAACTGGGGGTCATTATCAAGCTGCTCTTTTATATACTCGTTATGCTCGGTTGTAAATGAGCATTTCGGACCATTGTTTTCTTCAAACTTTTTATATGCAACCTCTTCTGTCCTTCGTAATACTTCCACCATCTTTACGCAGTGCAGTAATTAATATTTAAGTCTTTTGCAACCTTGGCCACTATTCCACGCGCTTGAGGACTTTCGAGCATACGGTATATAAATGTTTCTCTGGTGAAGTCGCTGTAATTGTTGCACAACTTCACTGATGGCTTCAATTTACTAGGTTTCTACTGCTTTCTAATTGAGGAGTCTTCGAACAATTTTTTCGGGGCGCTTAACGCTCAAGTAAGTTTGTCGACTAGTCATTGTTTCACGAACTATGTTGGGATCATCGACATGTGTTAAAACATCCTCCATCGGATCGTAAACCTTTTCTCCTTCTTCATTAAAAAATGTTTTCCTGTTCATCTTTATAAAAAAAAAAGGTATCCATCATTATGTTATAGTTCTATTAGGAAGAGAAAGGGACAAAAACAGGTGAGATATGCGACAATTAGGCGCAATCTTCCCGTCAATTTTAGTTAGGCTAGTTCCGACAATTGTTGGTCGTGCCTACAACAATCCTTGTTGGCTTCGCTCCGTCATTCAATGTGGTACAGGCTCCAAGAGCCGCGCTTTATTTTCCTTTTTTAATAAACTAATATAAAGTAATAATAACTAAATGATCCCTTTTCTTCTTTATACCTTCAAAAGCCGCGCATTCGTGGATCAAATTATGGAGAATATCAACACACCTTTATCAGAATTCAGCATGGAAGAACTCTATCAAGAGTTCTCTCGAAGAATGCAAACCGAACAAGAACAAAGATCGAATGGAGTACCAATACCGGTGGAAATCCTTACCGAATTGGAGAACAACACAGAGATACAACTTCAAGATAATATTAAAAGATTCAAACGTGGCCTGCAACGATATAATAGTAAAGAATGGCTTACTCCAGAAAGAATCAATAAATCTCTCTATAACGAACTCCAAAAAAGAAAAGTTGGGGCCAACGAAGTCATTAACGAAATTTATAAACTTACAGAAACTACCAGACAGCAAACCAAAGCAGCCATTGAAATTTACGAACAACTCACTCACGTACTCGAAATCATCGAAGGAGGACAAGACCCCAGATCACTCCTTAACAGAGCTCAAACACAGAGCCATCGTTTGGCAATCTTTGGACTCTTACAGGGAAAACTCCAGGGAAGAGAAGCAAAAATCCCCACTGCAGAAGCTCTCAACATGCCAACCAGCGTACAACATTTGTTACCAAAAAGAGAGGACAGCAAATCAAACGATACCTTTAGCGATGAATTTATGCAACAGTACCACCAAGCCATCTTCGAAAGAGGCTTACTCCAAAGAAATTCCTTTAACAATAATAGAGGACGAGGATATGGACAATTCTCAAGAGGTAAGAATGGAAACTCAAACTCGAGAGGGGGTTATAGAGGATCACGAAGACGAGGTCATTTTTTATCCCAAGGCCATCAATCAACCAATCACCAGGCGTACTACAGCAACAACAACAACAACGAACATCAGAACAAGCAGTAGCTTCGCCACTCCCATCCATAATAACTGTCAACAGCTTACACTATACTATTCTCCAAGATGGTCTACAACCAGGAGGAAGGCTACAACGCTTTGCAAGCCAATGGAAGAGAATAACCAACCACAAATGGCCAGTAACAGTTGTACAACAGGGATACCAGATACAATTTCATTCAGTTCCCACACCATGGAAGTTACGCAAAATATCACTAAACCAAACCGAACAATTAGCAGTGAACGAGGCGGTAGACAAATTCCTACATGCAGGAATAACCGAAGTATCACCAACACAAAACACCAACTTTCTGTCGAATTTTTTCACTATTCAAGAACCAAACAAACGACGACCGATATTGGACTGTCAACAAATCAGCAGCTTCATCCAGTGCCATCATTTCAAAATGGAAGGGATACCAGCACTGAGAGATTTAGTAGAACCAAACGATTACAATGCCAAAATAGACTTAAAGGACGCTTACGTAGTAGTTCCACTACATCAACAATCCCGCAAATATCTATCGTTTCAGCATCATGGGACGGTTTACCAATACAAAACACTAGCGTTTGGGATGTCAGTAAGCCCAAGAGTTTTCTCAAAAATGATGCGTTTTGCGACGGAACCTCTCAGGAAACAAGGTATCCGATTAGTTTATTATTTAGACGACATATGTTTATTAACAAAATCAAAAGAAGAGATGAACAAGGCCAGTTCGCAGGTGATTTCTCATCTGGAGAATCTAGGATTCATTATCAACAGAGAAAAGAGCAACTTAAATCCATTACAGCAACAGGAATTTCTGGGTTTCCAGTTCAATACCAAGAAGATGTCGATATCTGTACCGACAAGGAAGATTACCAAATTGATCTCGAGAATCAAACAAGCCTTACAACCCGAGATCAGATCATGCAGATGGTATGCCAGCCTTCTGGGCAAAATGACTTCAATGATTCCTGTAGTAGGAGAGGCCTTACTACATATCAGACACCTACAGAGGGATTTAGCAACCAGCCTACGCAATCATTCTCATCAATGGAATTCAAAGTTTTACAGATCGAAGGAGAGCAAACAGGAACTATTATGGTGGGCAGAACACATCACACAAAAGAACGGACTGCCAATCACGAAGATGAGTTCACAACCGCAACTAATCATACATGTAGATGCATCGGATATTGCATGGGGAGTCACATCAAAGGAACTTCAAACCACGGGTTATTGGACGACAGAAGAGAAAAACTAATTTATCAACGTACGAGAGCTAAAAGCAATATTATTCGCAATACAACTTCACGCAGTAAAATTCAAAAAGTCTTATCTAAAAATATATACCGATAACATAACCGCACTGGAATTCGTAACCAAACCAGGTGGTACCTCGTCACCGATTCTTCAAGACCTGGCAGTTCAAATACAAGAACTTTGCAATACATACAACCTGACAGTAGACTATCAGCATATACCAGGGAAAGAAAACATAGATGCAGATCACCTAAGCAGACAGACAGAGAAACCACTCTACGAAATGACCATTCCGAAAAAGATATTCCGAAAAATTCAACAACTTTGGGGACCGATGACAATCGACGCCTTCGCCTCGAGGACAAACCACCAATTACCAATCTTTTGGAGTTTCCGTCCGGATCCGGAAGCGGCAGCGGTGGACGCTTTTCAACAACAGTGGACGAAAAAAGGGATGTATCTATTTCCGCCGTGGGAATTAATTTCTCGAGTGATTCACAAGATAAAGGAACAGAAACTCACACAAGCGACACTGATAACACCTCAGTGGGAGACCCAGTATTGGTTCCCCATGCTACTGAGGATGAAGCAACTGTCACCACCAATAGAGTTCAAGATCAGTAGGTGGAAAATGATAGGATGGAATTTATCAACCAAAAAAGGAAGCGTGATGGTCTAAACCAAGATGATATTGAGTTTTTAGCACACAAGCATCGAAGTGCAACAATAAAAACTTACAACTCAGGCTGGAGAAAGTGGAAACAATGGTGTGATACACAAACACCGAATATTGATCCGCTTACGTATAGCGAAGACAGCGTTTTTCGTTACTTAATGGATAACCGCCACTTATCAGCACAAAGTTTAAATGGACTAAGATCCAGCATAGCATCCGTGTGGAAATTACAACATCCAAATAAACAACCGATAGCTGAACAATCTTTAATAGTAGAATTTTTTGCAGCTAAACGAAAAACAGAAATATTCATACCAAAACCAGAACAGCTTACAACTTGGGATACAGATCAAATCTGCACTTACATCAAGAAAACATGGCCAGTCAGTAATGAACTTTCTTTACACAATTTACAATTAAAAACCTTAGTACTCTTGTGCTTGGCAACCATGGGACGCCCTTGTTCAGATCTGGGACGACTACAACGTCAACATATCCAACTAACTTATAAAAAACAAAAAGTGGAAGCCACAACGTTACATTTTACTGAAGCAAAGGAAACACAAGTAAAGACGAGTCAGTTCGGACTTGTTGAAGATAGTGAAATGTGTCCGACTACTATTTTACATCTATTTCTACAAAAAACCAAGAACAATCGTGAACAACTTCCAGAGGATCACACACTCTTCTTAACACATTTAGATCAAGACAAACCATCCACATCAATCAGACCAGCAACAGTAGCCAGTTGGTTATCAATGGTAATGAAGAAAGCAGGTATCAATACCAACATATACAAACCACATAGTTTCAGAGCAGCATCTAGTATTAAAGCAGTGGGAAAAAGTCATGGAATAAAAGAAGTTAAACAACATGCAAATTGGAACCAGAACGCAAACACGTTCGAAAAATATTACTATAAGCCATTAACTCAACAAACAGACAGCACACAAATTATAAATTCAATTTTTTCTCAATTGGAAACCCATACCACATTCAATGACGGAGCTGAGCCAACAAGGATTGCTGTAGGCACGACCAACAATACAGAAGTTGGCGAAGCGAAGTCAAAAAATGTGGTACACCCGCCCAATTGGTATTAAACATGGCTTCAAAGGTTTTTTAACTAATCAAAAAGTTGCCGAAGTGGAAGGAGAAGATGAGGTGGTAAAGGCTCTTTCGTGCCACGCTTTATTTTCAGATAACATATAATAAAAAAATTTTTCAATTCCTATTTC
>NW_019671921.1:873425-938137 GCF_002708625.1 Rhizopus microsporus ATCC 52813 | reverse complement strand
ACATATATAATAAAGAGCAATACTTTACTTTAGTGAAATGTTTGATGATTTTACTTGCTTTCATGCTCTAAGATAAAACGCGCCTGTCTTTATCATTTATTAATAGCGCATAGAAATAAAAAACACTGAAAATTATAGTGCTTAAAAAGAACTATTGAGTTTATTGATACGTTATTACACTTTGACAATCTGGGGTCATTTTACTGTTCGAGGTGCTTTACCAAAACACTCTCAATCTCTTTCACATTCTGCGTGACAAGGTTAATTGCCGCTTTTGCATCTCGACTGATAGAAGGAATAAATCGTGGATCAGGGGCAGGAGCAGGAGCAGCAAATCCAAGAGCGACAAGCGCAGATGGTAAGAAGAACAAGCTTGATTTACATTTGTATAAAGATTAGATGGCTGAAGAAATTGTTATGTCCTATTTTTTTGCATTAAATATTGCCTCGCTTTTATATCAAAACAGATTCATGTGGATACAGTTGCCATAGCCATTTATTATTGGCTATAAGCACATTTGGCTAATTTTGGTTAGATGGATGTGCCTGTTTCTCTCTGTATTTTGTTGATCGCTTATTCATAAATGTACAAGCTACAGGAAGCATATTCGCTGTATGCACATCTTGTCCCGAGTCAATTTTCCTTTATGAGTTTAAATGCTTGTGTTTGATAAATTATTTTGTAGTTTCTTCCATCTGCATGTCTTTTATACGTGAATAGATTTCTTTTTGTGGCTTTATGAGGACAATCAAATTTGCATCTAATGGATTTGACACTGTTCAACGAACCAAGCGCAATCTTCTACATAGCTCTTTGAAAGAGTACATCTAACCCTGCCCCATCTATTAGGCGAAGTGGTGTATGAGAAGCTATGGTCTTCTTTGAGTTACAAAATTCGATATTTCCATTAGCAAATTCAAACAGGTCACCCGTTCAATAATTTCAGACAATCAATGTTATGGTTTATTAGTCCATAACTTGGGTTCTCATTCTTTCCTCCAGTAAAATGAAGATCACCACTGATTCTTTGCATGTAGTTTGACGCTGTTCACAGTGTTTTTCTTTTTCTAATATGCAGACCATCAACTTATTCACATGATAAAATATCACTTAAAGCGCCTCTACAAATAAGTCGAGAACAAATCCTGAGGGAAACGCTACATCATCTATAGTAGAGCTCGAATCAAGCCTGGAGATAAAAAGAAATCAAATAAAGAGCAAAGAAACGAAAAGAAATCAAGACTTGAGGTTCATGACTCTTTCAAAATTTTGAACTGTGACAGAAATGAGTGTGGTTTTGGTCAATGTATCTTACTATCTCTAGTATGTCTTTACGACAAGATACAATAGATTATAACCTATCGCAAAAAAGAGAAGGATACATTCCCTACTTTGATAGTCAAGTGGTTACTCTAAAAAGGGCAATTCGATATTCAAATGGCGCAATTAAAAACAGTGCTCAAAAAGAACCATTTCCACTTGTTTTAGTTTTCACACCTTTTTTTTTTTTTGAAATGGCTTTAGCACCTCAATTTGCTGGACATCGTTTAGGCTCTGCACTTGCGCCACATACTATCGAGCTTTACTTGGACTATGTTGTGAGTTGAAAAAATAACGCGTAAAATGGTTTCTTATCTGCTTTTTCACAGTGTCCCTTTTCTGCCAAACTTTACAAGAAAATTCGTGAGGTAACAACACAGAAAGTGAGGATAAACTCCCCTCCCTTAATCTTTTTCTCTTTATAGCAAGTATGGCCATATATCGAGCAAACATACCCTAATAAAGTCAAGTTGATTTTTCGTCACCAAGTACAGCCTTGGCATGCTGCTTCTACTGCTGTTCATGAAGCTGCACTCGCTGTTGAAAAGCTTTATGATAACAAGTTCTTTCCATTCTCTGATGTGCTGTTTTTACGTCAAAAGGAGTAAGGTTTTTGTTCTTTATTAAATATAAATTAACTCATTCAATTAGATTCTTTGATGAATCACTTGAAACAAAATCGAGAAAACAAATCATTGAAGAACTGGCCCAAATTGCGGAAACAGTTGGTGTTCCATCTGATAAAGTATTGGATCTTTTGGCTAATGGCTCTGGAGAGCCCAAGAATGCTGGGAATAAAGTCTCTAATGACTTGAAGTTGCAAGTCAAGCTTGGTCGTCAGAATGGTATTCATGTCAGTCCTACCGTTTTATTTGATGGTCTTCGTGATGACAGTGTTTCTTCCGGTTGGGAACTTGATCAATGGAAGGAATACTTGAAAAGCAAATTGTAACAAGTAAATAAACTACATTTTTATTTTTTATATTAAAATAAGTATATGCAACTTATCTGCAACTAGAAAACACCATACTTCTCTCTTTGTGACGCGGTAGTACAAATGGGTGCATTTCTTTGTTCTGTTTATGCAACATTATATGAAACGAAAAAGAAGAAAACATTAAGATGATGAAAGATCATTCATAGTACTCAAATATACATTTATATATGCCATTCATAAACATGTACCAATGATTGCCTCCTCTTCTCTTTTTCCTTCTTCCGGTTATTACTCAATGTGAATGTAACAATGGGGTTTCATCATAATTTAGAACCCAGTACGAGGGTGAAAATTTTCTTTCTCTTTTGTCCTTTGTTCCATAACAACTTTTTTTTTTATATATAAAAACATGGCACTGACCAATCCACCGTCTTATGCCAGCGGAACATTCAGTCTATCGACACCCTTATTCTGGGTACCTACCTTGTTATCAGCCCTTGTCATTGTTGTTGGATTAGCTCGTTATATGAGCACAAGACATATTCCTTGGCAAGACATTTCAAGCTCTTCTGTATCTCGTGAAAAGAGATTGTCACCACTATCTAAACTAATCGTCACTCTATCCTGTGTTGTTACCATTTCTTATTTAGCAGATGCTGTCGTGATCGTGCTTCGAACAGTTGTCGATGCTGCAAGTCTGCCAATTATGCTCCTTTATTACACAGGCGTCTCCTGGTTCGCATGGGTTATCTCCTTGGTTTGTCTACTGGATGAATCCCACAAGTTCTCAAAGTGGTACTGGCTTCAGTACTTGTTTTTTGCTTTAGCTGCTATTGGAGATACAGCTGTTGGTTGGCTTTGGACCATAGGTTTCTACAAACCTAATCCAGGTAATAGAAAAAAAGAATAAGAAAAAGAAAAAGAGATGTTCATAAACAACTGTAGGCACTGTATTTAGTACATATGATCGTTTATTACTCGGCGTCTTCATTAGCCGTTACATACTTGAACTCTTTACATTCATATTCTCTGTGATTCAATTACTTTATACCACAAGACACATTCCTGCCACAGAGCCCTTATTATCCTCTCAGCCAACCTATGGTACTATCGATAATGAATTGAGTACCAGTAAGCAACCAAACGACGAAAGCAAAGGATTCTGGAACAGATTCATACGAGTCCTGCCATTTATTTGGCCTCACAACAATTTTAAATTACAACAGCTTGTTATCATGTGCTTCTTATTGATGCTATTCAGTTTAGTCATCAACGTGTTTACGCCTTTGCAGATCGGTTATGTCGTCGATCAATTCAATCGAAACCCCACCAAGTTTGCTTGGGGTGCCGTTTGTATTTACGTTGGCTTCAAATTCTTGCAAGGAACTTCTGGCCTTATCCAAGCATTACAAAACTACTTGTGGATTCCGGTAGGACAGTACACGACACGAGAGATTTCGGTCAAGCTATTTGCTCACTTGCATAACCTTTCGCTTCACTTCCACATCAATCGCAAGACGGGTGAGGTGCTTCGTGTGGTCGATCGCGGTACGAACAGTATCGTCCAACTCTTGTCACAGATTGTATTTCAGATCTTCCCTGCACTCGCCAACATCGCCATCGCTGTCGTCGTATTCTCTGTTCAATTCTCAATCCCATTCGGTGTCATCGTGTTTGTGACCATGGCACTTTATCTCTATGTGACTATCGTTCTGACCGAATGGAGAACTTCCTTCAGACGCAAGATGAACGAACTCGACAACTATGCTCGTTCCAAGGCCGTAGATTCCTTGCTCAACTTTGAAACCGTAAAGTACTACAATGCAGAATCTTTTGAAGTCAACCGATATGACCAGGCTATTGTCGAATACCAAAAGGCAGACTATAAGAACTCGGCTTCCTTGAATGTCCTTAACTTGGCTCAAAATGCAGTCATCACTGGTGGTCTCCTTGCAGGCTCGCTCTTATTTGCCTATGAAGTCTCTCGAGGACGTTTGACGGCTGGTGCCTTTGTCACATTTAACGTATACATGCTGCAACTCTACACACCACTCCACTGGTTTGGCACGTATTATCGTATGATCCAGCAAAACTTTATTGACATGGAAAAGATGTTTGAGCTCTTTGATGTCGATCAGTCGGTCAAAGATGTTGAAGGCGCAAGTGACCTTGTGGTGAGTGAAGGTCATGTCATCTTTGACAATGTCTCCTTTTCATACGATCAGCGTCAGACCGCTCTCAACAATATCTCATTTTCTATTCCCAAGGGCGCCACTGTGGCTCTTGTCGGTCCCTCAGGTGGCGGTAAATCAACCATTCTTCGTTTGCTCTTCCGTTTCTATGACCCTGACTCTGGACACATTTATATTGACGGGCAAGATATTGCTCGAGTCAAACAGACGACACTTCGCAAGAACATTGGTGTTGTGCCTCAAGATACTGTACTTTTCAATGATACCATCATGTACAACATACGTTACGGCAATGTCAACGCATCAGATGAGGAAGTCATTGCTGCTGCCAAAGCAGCTCAAATCCATGACAAGATCTTGGCGTTCCCTGACGGCTATGATACCAAGGTCGGTGAACGTGGTCTTCGTCTGAGCGGTGGTGAAAAACAACGTGTGGCGATTGCAAGAACCATTCTAAAGGATCCATCCATTATTCTCTTGGACGAAGCGACCAGTGCTTTGGACACAACAACCGAGCGTTATATCCAGGAGGCGCTGGCTCAGATGACAAAGAACCGTACTACGCTGGTGATAGCTCATCGTTTATCGACTATTGTCAATGCAGATATCATCTTGGTAATTAAGGATGGTAAAGTGGTTGAGTCAGGTAATCACGATGAGCTGATACGCAATAACGGCATCTATCACGAAATGTGGCAAAAGCAACAAGATGATCCTTCTAGTGCGACATTGACAACGGTCCCAGAAGATGTCCTTGTGGAGGAACCTTTGACGATCCCTACAGATGTTCAAAAGCAGAACGCATCGGAACAACAGGAGGCAGGGAAGCCTTCATCTACAGAAGAAGAAGACGACGACGAGGAAGGAGCCGAGCAACAACAGGATGCGAATAATGATTCCAAGAATACACAGACTACACCAGGTCAAAAGTCATCAAGCAATAAGCGTAAGAAGAACAAGAGGAGAAAGAGAACAAAGAGCAATAAATAAAGATAGAAAGTGTTTCCTTATCTGAATATCTTTCAAAAAAAGCAATATATCATGTGTACTATCCTTTTTTTATTGCTGTTCATCTGGTACGCGTCCCCAGGCAAGATAGACGTTACTGAATGGTTTATATTCATTAAATTCATCCATCATTGCCTGTACCTTTCGTTTATATTCACGTCCACTAATTCCCATCAGTTCAGTCAAGAATGGTTTGGCAGAATCAAAAAAGGATTCAAAGTTTTGTTTCCATAAATTGCCAAGGTCTAGTCCCCATGACCCAAGCGGAATTGAGACAAATTTCGATTGGACGTCGATTAAACCGAGGTCGAGTAATGATTTTTCTAATTGACAAGCTAATCTTGGTTCTGTGTTACGTTTTTCTATAAGTACTTGATGAACTATAAAAGGGAAGTGAGTTTATATACGCTGAGTAAAAAAAGTCATGCTTACTTTGTTCCAGCCATAATTCACCTTGTGGACCTAAATGTTGAGGCATGAGATCTACTTCAATTAATTGAATGTATCCACCTGGCTTGACTACACGCGATAGTTCCTGTAAGATGATATGCCAATCCTGATGTTTATATGTAAGGGCAGTGATGTGTTGTTGGGCATAGTCAAAGTGATTCGAATCAAAAGGAAGTTTCTTAGTCTGTAAAATATTATGTAAAATAAAGGTAAAATTAGGATGCTTTTGTTCTGGTTCTTGCTTTCTTGTATACACATTGAATACAGGTTGCTGTGGTAATAAATCACAAATATCGACAAGGTTAAACGTTGATCTTACAAAATCTTGCGCCATGTCTAGAATTGGATGGCCGACCTAGAGAAAGAATTGGAAATTTTAGACTTTTTTTTTTTTTGTTTTGCATATAGTGTTACCCATAAGCCAGGTCCACAACTATAAAGAAAAAAAAATAGAAAGTGGTAAGAACTAAAAGCTCTGCTGAACATTTTATATGTAATTCATTGATAATTTACTTGACATCAAGTACTCTAATACCTTCAAATAGTCTAGGCTTTACTTCTGGAGGCACAATATGTCGACTTGTAAAAAAAAAAAAAGGGTATGAGTTGCACTAGAAATTTATTGCTTGTGTAAACAATTACCTCCCAAATGCCCAACGTATAACATAAAATTGTACTCTGTGTCTATCTTGTTCCGTTTGATCGTTTGGTAAGAAATATTCTATATTCTACTACACGCTGAGTATGCGTCAACACAGTCGATGGTTGTTTATTACCTCAATATTAGGAAATCGTCTACCTTGAGTCCACCTGAATTGTAAATCAGAAGTTGAGCTGTCATTCCTTGCTATATCTAATGCGTTATTACGATGATTGGCATGGTGATGATTGTTATGGCTATGATGATGGGTATTTTTCACTCTCGGTATAATGCCTGGTTGTGTCGGTGCAGAATTAGATGATGATTTCTTTGGCGTAGGTTTCTTCTTGATGGGCTGAAGATGTTTAGGGACCTTGGTCAACGCCTTTGAAGGGTCTGAATTTTCATTCGACGTTGTATTCCCCATAAAATGAATCAAATTAAAAAGAAGGAAAGAGAAAGAGAGAGAGACAGAGAGAGAAGGAAAGCATGTCACTGTTCAAAAAAAGAAAAAAAAAACTCAAAGTGTAACCATGGAAATCATGTGTAATCAGCCTGGTTACAAAAACACCCTCTCTCTCTCTCTTTTTTCCTTTTTTCCCCTCTCTCCTTATTTTATAAACAATAACTTAAAAGCAAGAAAAAAAAAAACACCAAGAATCATGTCAGTGTCCGAATATCATCATGAAATATCCTCTTCTCATCTTATAAAAAGTATGTTAATATAAAGTATCACACGGTGAATATTAAACTTTTATATTTATAGGTATCATCGAGGATTTATTCTCCTACAATATGATAAGGAGAAAGAGAGTGCTAGAATACTACTTTTTTCAGGACAGTACATATACTTCACCTCTATTAACAGCAGAAAATGTGAATAATATACAATAGTAAGTGGTTCATTTTATGATGTATCGATCCTTATACATGTTGTAGTATTTATACTGTTTGGCAAATACTCAACAGAACAGAACCAACAATAACAAACATTGTGTTTGATGGGTAAAGAAAAGAGACAATATTGTTTTTAAGCACTGTATTTACACTCAATAGACAAACAGCTGTGATTCATTTGATTCATAATTTATCACCTACCATTTTGCCCAGATGGGTCACTCTTCAAGTTCCCGCCATAACAACTCTTTATTTTCGTGAAACAGAATGTGATAGTGGATTATTAAAAATCTATAGACAGGAAGATAGTTGGACACTCGAAGGCAAATACTAACTTAAAAGCGTATAGTCATATATTTATACCTATATTTATATGTAGGTCTGGTTCAGTCAGTACCTTTGATATCCTTTTGGTATAATAATGTATTACGTGTCGTCATGGGTAAAATAATGACCACAACGGGTGATATACTCGATTCAGCCCTAACACATGCACAAAAGATGACGTTTCGAAGTAAAGAAATTCAACGACTAGGTCATGAAATTGCGATTGAGAATATGGAAAAACTAGAGGAATATCAAGCTGATTTAAAAGATAGCTATATCGAGGGTCTAAGGGCATGGAAAGAGTATTACATTGAACCTTTGACTTATAATGAAGATGAGTATGTCTTTGCGCCTATTAGAGAATCAGGCAGAGGGTTATCCTTACAAGATCAAATCTACCTGGATGAAGAATAAAAAAAAAAGGATCCGTTTCTTTTTTCCCCTTTATTCATATATATATATATATATATACCTTTGTAAATAAAACCCAAATGAAAACTAAACTAGCAACTTTATTTGTGTGTTTTTTATCATTACTGTTGTTGACCTTCAACAACATGACCACAGCTGTACTCACGATTATTCACATCCTTTGGTGCAAACCCTTGTTCCCAGGCCAAGAGATAGTCCCAATGAGGATTAACGTGATCTTGGGTCTTGTAGGTCCAGTAGAACCAACCAATACCAGTTTCATAAGCATCCATCTGTTTTTGCATAAACTTGAGCAAGAACGTCTTATATTCGGGCGTAAACTTTTTCCAATCATCCACCCCCTTGCACGTACACGTCGGACATACAGGCGTGGCAGGGCCATCTCCTTGGTCAAGCGTACCATCGAATCTGGCACCAAGACCGATACCGTTCAGATATTTACCACAGTCATTTGTTGCCACAGAGAATTCACCGACCATGGTAGGACCTGTGTTTAGCGTGGACTCATTCATATCTCTTCTCCAAAAGTTACAAGGAAAGTCTGCTTGTACATCTCTGGGCATGGCAACCAAATCTTTGTTGAAAATCAGATATAAATGAGTTTCTATATTCAAAAAAAAAATCATTACTTTAAAGACCTAATTCTTTTTATATATATATATACCCAAGACAGTCCTATCAAACCTCTTTCCAAAGAATCCCTTCCAGCGTGGCAAAGGTAAGAAACCATCGTGATATGTCAAGAGAGGGCCCTTCCCAGGTCCCAATGTCTTTCGAATGGTATCATGACTTTTCTGATACCACTCCTTGACATCATCTTCTGGGATTTTCATCATGGCCGGTTCATTGAGAACACCAAAGATAGGTACGACATGCGACCACTCTGGTCTATCAAAGAACTGAATCATGTCCATGACGATCTGAATGGTTCTTTCTGCATTCAACTGACCTTCCGTACCATTCAAGAAGCCTACTTGACCCTGTCGACCGGAATGGTTCCAGCCGTTTTGTGAACCTGGCGCGGTATGAAGCTCGACCATGACGCGAAGACCGTACTTGCGAGCCCATTGGATACCTTTTAACAAGTACTGCCATGACAGATGGGGCACAAAGGGCTCTCCGGGGAACACCTGTAGGGCCCAGTGTCCGGTTGGGATTCGAACGTGATTGAATCCCATGTCGGCAATTTTCTTGAAATCATTCTCTGTGATAAACGTTTCGTAATGTTCTTTCAATTGGCGCTTGGCTTCAGCAGGACCCAATCGTTCTGTCAGAGTCCATTCATCTACGACGGGTGTGGCTGCTTCGTATCCAGGAATGGGCTGTTCAAAGATTTTGGGCGTAATGAACGGTTCGAGCACGAGCCATCCTCCGAGATTGATACCACGGATACGGTCGCGGCCATTGTAGTCAAAGGACTGGTTGAGTGGTGGTGTGAAAGGATTAGGTCTGGCAGAGTCGTTGAATGGGTCCTTATAACCTGGGCTACTTGGACTCGTGATCCTATGATCTTCGTCGCCTACAGGTTTGGGCCGTCTTGCTGCTCTCGCGGTAACACCGATCATAACAACGGGGATGAGAACGATAGCGACAATGATAAGAATGGCAAGAGAGGCTAGCATCAAGAATCGAGGATTATGATTTCGTAATTTTCCTAAAAAGCCCTTGTTGGAGGCTGCTGTGTCTTTAGCTTCTTGATCTGGCTCATCTGAAGCATCAGGCGAATGTCTTGCATTGTGTATATCTATAACTATATAAGTATTTCTTGGTCTAACAGCAGCAGTTGATCTTACTTTCCATGCTTAGAGTAAAGAAAGAAAAATATGCAAAAGGTCTTTTCTTAAATATTGATTTGGACAAGCATGTCTCACTTTCTCACTCTCTTACTCACTTTTATCTCCCTCGTAGAATTTCAATTTATAAATAGGTGTATCTTAATATATAAATGTATTTATTTCAAAAATAAAAATAAAAAGGCTACTTAACAACAGCCACCACTTTGCTTTGGCTCAAGGGAAGCGCCCTGACCGACCTTGACGGTAGATTTGGCTTGAGTTTGTTGCATGGTAGAGCCCATTCGATCTTTGATTTGCTTAGCCATTGTCAAGAAAGCTTGCTCTACATTGGTAGCATCCTTGGCAGATGTTTCCAAAAGGGGTATCTTGATGGACTCTGCAAACTCATTAGCCTGTTCTGTACTCACAGCCTTCTTATCCGTCAAATCGCTCTTATTGCCAACAAGTAATTTATTCACTCCTTCTGCTGCATATCTGTCAATTTCCTGCAACCACTGCTTCACGTGATGAAAGGAGTCTTCGTCCGTGACATCATATACAACAATGATACCGTGCGCTCCTCGATAATAGGATGAAGTGATTGTACGGAAACGTTCTTGACCTGCTGTGTCCCACTATAGAATAATAATAAATGAGTGATAAGGAATGATTAAAAAAAAAGAGGGGGGAGACACTCACAATTTGAAGCTTCACTGTCTTTCCTTCTAATTCAATAGTTCTAATTTTCTATAGGGTTCTGTTTTAGGTTATCTCTGTATATTTTTATAGTTCACTTACAAAGTCAACACCAATAGTGGAGATATAACTTTCGGTATAGGTGTCATCTGCAAAACGAAGTAAAAGACAAGACTTTCCAACACCAGAGTCACCGATTAATAAAAGCTTAAACAAGTAGTCGCTAATAAAAAGATGAGAAAGATATTTTCTATTTCAAAGAAAAAGAAACTTTACTATTCAGGATTCATTTTGCAAATAAATTATTGGAATGAAAAAAGAGATGTTTAAAAGAAGAACAAGAAGAAGAAGAAAAAAAAGAAGCCCTTTTTTGTGTGTGTGTGTATCTTCACTTTGAAATTATATGGATATAATGTAACAACCAATCAAATGGTAAAGAATTGTCGGGTCATCAAATTGCACGCAATACAAAAAAGCAGAAGAGAGAGAGACCTGATTGTGTGCTCTTTGCGCGAACCAGAGAAAGGTGTATCTTTATGATATAAATGAGCCATGGAGAGTCACTCAGTCAGCTGTTATTATCCCTCTGACCACTTGACTCTGAAATCATTCTAGTCCCATACCTCACGAGTATTTTTAGAACTTGAACTTATTTTGGTTGATCAAATTGCTTGAAGATAAACTTTCTTGTAAGCATTGACTATTACTGTATTTTTGTCAAAATATTGATAGATGCATGATAAAGATATACAGTGAATTGATATGAAGGATCACATGCAATAGAGATAGCTTATTAGATAGAAAAGAAAATATGCTTGTTGTCCTCATGGAAACTGAGGGCTAACTAGCTGTTATGAAAGATATAAAGTGTTTACTATTTATCTGTTTCCATTTCTTTGTGCTATTTTTAATAGTGTCGCCAGGGGAGCTTCGTATTTGTTGCTACAGGTATAATAAACGCTTTGCCATTTCTGATAATGCTTTCTGTTTCTTGATGTAGTTGCTGAATTTCAGTTTGCAAGACGTTACTTTGACATGGAAAAGAATCTCTAGGCCGTATTACTTTCTATGAATTCACTTGTATATTGTTATTCTCAGTTTCCCTTCAACATTTCTCGAAATAGTGTTTCCGAAACCCAGTTGAATAAAATTTCAACTCTTTTTATCTGGGGGGTTAAAGACGCCTTTTATACTTACAATGGGAGCACAAACATCAAAGGTTGCTAGAAAATTACCTACAAAGGCACGCCCAGAGACATTACAAAGTGCTCCAAAGGAATCATCAGCAACTTTAAAGGCACAGACAGAAGCAGCAGCAGGTATATTATAAAAAAATAAAATATTATGCAAGTCTTCCTATTGACATGTCAAAGAAATAAAGACAGATTTTATTGAACAAGATGGTCGTGATCCACACTTGCATGAGCATTTAAAATCTATTGGGCCTGTGACGATCCCACCTACAGTAACCAAAATGAGAACGGTAATAGAAACAAGATTGATACTTTTACACAGTTCACTCATTTTGTATGTGTACAGTCAGATCCCATGCTTGGAATATTAAGAGAAAGAAAAAAGGCAGATGAAAAAGAATTGGAAAGACATGGGCAGGACGGAACAATCTCGATTGATGCTGTCTTTTCTTTATTAGAAGAAAGAAAGCATTTAAATCCTGGTGAAGAAGATCTTTCAGAGACCCGGCAGAGATGGACAGAGAAATACAATGTAGATCAAAATACATTATCTACCTTGCTCAAATACTACAACACAATGGCCATCACACCAGTGCTTGCAGATGAAAAGGAAGGTAGACGACTGGGCCTTTGGGTAAAAGATAGGGTAGACTGGGAAACAAAGGTTAGACAAGTAGAGGAACGTAATGCGGCTATTGAAAAGGCAAAACAGGAAGCGATCAAAGATAATAAGAAACAAAATGCTGATATAAGTGAAGAAGAAAAGAAACTGAGGGATCTATTTGATGAAGAGCACTAAACGTTGTTTATTATTATTATTATTAAACTTTAGGCACTTGAGTTGATAAACTTTAGTAATGACTGATCAAATTGGTCTGAACGAATAGGCATTTCAGGTGTATGAAAGGGATTCTTCATGACAAAGTCACTGTACAGATCATATATTCTCTTCATGTAAGAATCAACATTGTTGAGTTGTGGTGCAGTTATCAAAAGGAATTTGGTTCCTGTTGTGTGATGTTGAGTTATACGTTTTATATAAATATATTATTTTTTTTTACCTGTCAATGTCTGATGACAGTAAAGCTTGAAATTCTCTGCTTCAAGCATTTGAATTCCTGTTGAATTGTGTATGGGTGAAATCTTGGAAGTGATGGCATGAACACTATAAAAGAATGGGGTCATTCAAACTGATACTTCTTGTACTTTCTTTATGATTTTACCCGTGAAATGTACCAGCTAACACAAGATATTCATTACTTGATAGTTTTTCGAGCTGATTTGAGAAATCCTTTTGATAAACTAAACCGCCTGCTTTATTGATGATGTATAAAGAGTAGATCAGAGCCATTTATATTTTATACAAGGAATAAAGGAATAAAAGAAGAATAAAAGGTACACTTTTTTATATTTATTAAGCAATAAATAATGAATAGAACAGGATAAAAAAACGGTAGCATTGATATTAAAGTTAAAATGACTATCACTCAAGTTGACTGAATGCAGAATTTCAGTCATTCCTTGTTTCCTATACATTATTACAAATGTAATGCTATTATGTGATGTCATTACGCTTTTGGGCATACATCCGCGCAGCAAAAGTGCATGTAAAGTCTTATTGGGCTAAATCTTGGAGTGCGAATAATTTTGGTATTCCTTTTCTCTTCTCTTTTCTACACAAGTGAGCTTTATGGAAGAACGACGAAGCTTACGAAAGAGCTTTCAGGAATGGTTAAGCACTAAAAGAAATAGTTCCACTCCTCAGTCTCCATCAAATGCCACGGCTACTTTAGACAATGAACAACAACGTCAACCCGAAGACGTGAAACCACAAAAAAGTCATACACTTATCATGGAATCAGTTCGTGTAGACTTTCCATTAAAGCCCTGTAAGATCTCTTTTTTTAAAAGTGTTTGTTTTGGCTAACATAAGACTCAATTGATCATGTATAGATCCGGCCCAATTACAAATGATGTCCAAAGTAACATGAAAGATTACATAGATCCCTTTTGATCAGCTAATCCATTACACTTTTTATTAGATTATTCATGCTCTAAATCGCTCAGAAAACGCATTACTAGAGAGTCCGACAGGTAAACAACGCTAGATGTGTAAAACAACGAAAGATAAACTTATCACTATACATAGGTTCTGGTAAATCACTTGCTTTACTTTGTGCGGCTTTAGGTATGCGCACACACGCATATCATGTTTTGTGAGAGGCACTTATAGTTTATGTGTATAGCTTGGAGAGACAATGAGCGGAAAAAATTGGCAGAGAAAGATGTACAAGAAAGAGAAGAGCGAGCAAAGGCAATGTTAAATTCTGCGACAGAAGAGCTAGAAAATGTATCAGAAAAGAGAGCTAGAAATGAAGAAATGATCCGTCCGGAAGACTTGTTCAAACGTTTCAAGTGCGATGACACCTCCTTTGATGATTTTCAGCCAAACCAAGTGTTTAACGGTAGAAAAATTGCAGAGATCAGTACACCTGCTTCTCCATCTGATGTCTTGCCTGCTCCAGAGCCAGCTTCGGCATCTGTTGCAGCTTCAGAGAAAGCGAAGCCAACAACATTTCCAAGGATACCCCGTATTTTTGTTGGAAGTAGAACGCATAAACAACTAACACAGCTTGTGTCCGAACTAAAGAGGAATACAAACTATAGCCCTCGAATGACCGTTCTTGGAAGTCGTGAACAGCTATGCATACATCCAAAAGTATCTAAATCGAACAACAAGGCTGAAGACTGTTCCAATCTCTTGGATAAACAAGCCTGTGGTTTTGCTCATAGAACAAAAAAGCTTATCAATAGAATAATGACAGAACCTGCCAATCGAATTTTGGATATTGAAGATATGGTTTCTTTGGGAAAGGGAATAGGCGGATGCCCGTATTACGGCTCAAGAAAAATGTACGAAGTTGCTGAAGTCATATTCTGCCCTTACAACTATATTCTTGATCCAGGTAATCAAAAAGTCTATATTTTAAATTCAATGGCTCACCCATTGTTATAAAGTCATTAGACAGCTTATGGATATTAATTTGGAAGGAAGTATCATTATTTTGGATGAAGGTAAGCATTTTCTCTATTTAAATACTGATGAGGCTTATTGATCATCTATAGCTCATAATATGGAGGATGCTGCACGTTCTGCTGGTTCATTTGAAATTGATGAAAAGGCTTTAAATACAGTAAAGATCGAATTGACGCAAGTCATAAAAGGTGGATTTGAGGTGCATTCTCATCAGATATTAGAGCATCTATTTGATGGTCTCTGGGAGTGGATAACTTCTTCTGATAATATATACAACAAACAAGATTATGAAAGGCATATATGCGTTTGGTCAGGCCAGAAGATCATTGAAAAATTAAAAGAGTTAAGCATCACAGCTCATATATTTGAAACACAATTCATTCCTGCCTACAAGGCTGTTTCTGCACATGCTGAGGCGATCAGAAAGGAGGCTGAAGACAGGAGCTTATATGATGAATTAGATCGAGAAGATCCTGAAGTTACAGTGCATAGACGAAGGTGTCTATCCAATAACTCGCTAACTATCGTTCGAGGTATCTTTCTCGTATTTGGATACTTGTTTAAAGAAGACTGTGATTATGCCGAAGATTATAGAATGGCCCTTATGAAGCGTATGGAAAGAGGCGGACAAAAGCCCGGTAGAAAGAAAAATAACTCTGGCCAAGAGAATGTATGGACCTACAAGTTAGGCTTTTGGTGCTTGAATCCAGGCATCATCTTTCAGGATATGTGCGCAACAACAAAATCAGTCATTCTAACCAGCGGTACCTTATCACCGATGGATAGCTTTGCCTCAGAACTGCAAACTAAATTCGTTAGTAAATTGGAAGCCAATCATGTCATTGATCCATCACAGGTCTGGGTATCTTGTCTACCCACGGGCCCAAGTGGAACTAGCTTAAAAGGTATTTATACCAACATGGAGAGTTTTCGATACCAAGACGATGTTGGAGAGGCTATCTGGCAAATTGCTGAAGTTGTCCCTTTTGGCATACTATGTTTTTTGCCTTCATATAATGCACTGGATAAGCTTATGGAAAGATGGAATGCGACAGGGGTGAAAAAGCAAATCGAAAACAAAAAACTCATTTTGTGTGAGCCAAAGGGATCCGATAAAAAAGTGTTTGAAAAGACGATCAATAGATTTTATGACCACATCCAAAAAGCAATGTGCGCTGCAACGGGAGATCAAGATGGTGCTATCTTCTTTGCAGTCTATCGAGGAAAAGTGAGCGAGGGAATAGACTTTACGAATGAGTATTGTCGAGCTGTCGTGGCTCTGGGGATACCTTATCCAGGAATAAAAGATATGGAAGTTCAATTGAAAAAGGAATACAATGACAGGAAAAGGATGAAATGTAAAAACGCTGATGTATTGACTGGACGCGAATGGTACTCTATACAGGCCTATAGAGGTAGGAAAACAAAAGAGACATGAATGCATGGGTTTAATTTTTTTTTTTTTTTGGTGGCATTAGCTATAAACCAAGCACTTGGTCGATGTATACGGCACAGAAATGTAAGCTTTATCTTTGCTTGCCTTTTTCTTACTAAGTATTTTGTTTAATCCAGGATTGGGGAGCGATTATACTGCTAGAAGATCGATTTCAAACACAAGAGAATGTAAAAGGCTTATCAAAATGGATACGAAGCAAATTACAAGTATATGATAGCTTTCAAGAAGGAATATCTAGCTTAAAAAGCTTTGTAAAGCATCGTTTAAGCATTGAGGAGGGAAGTATCGCAAGAGGAACAATAGACACATTTGCTATTGAAGAAGCCGCAAAAGGAAGAATAGAAACACCTTCTGCTGAAGAAACCACAAAAGAGGCAATACCAATACCCCCTACTGTAGAGACCACAGCAGCCTCCTCCACCAGCGTGGTTGCCACCATTGAAACAGATGAAACACCACAAGCGGACACGCCCAACAACGCACAAACTGCTAAAGTGGAAATCATAAACGATACCCTAACTGATAATGATATGGATGCTATAATGAAGGACATTGATGAGGACGTAAATTGCAGTCCGCCAAAAGAAGAGCAAATTATTATATCAAATTTCTTTACAAAAGCCACAACAACTGTAGATACCTCAAAGAAGCCTGTACTCTGTAAATATTGCGAATGTACCTTAATGACGGGCGATGTAGATCATTTGAAGCCCGTTGACAACTTTCATTTGGACTGTGTGCTCAGCTCAAAGCAAAATGATACTCAGATGCTTGAAGTAAGCGAGCCATCGAGTTGGAAGACCACGAATATATGTATTGATGTATCAAAGCTGCCAAATGAAACACTGGTGTACATGAACAAGGTAGATAAACTATGTTACCAAAAAATCAACTGTGCTTGTGGACACCCTGTTGGGATTATCATATGCGGTGCAACTTCATCTGAAAAGATAAGTTATGTAGGAAAGGTGTTCCTTTGGGATGACATGGTTATCACTCAAAGAGAAAGACAAAAGGGGTTCTTGACATCCGTCAAAAAGGTGATAGAAGATGATGAAGTAATCAAGGATGAACCATTGTTTGAATCTAACTCGATGGCTGACATGTTTTATAATTTACCTTGATTTTTTTCATTTTTTCATTTTAATGTATATATAAAGGAATGTCCCCAAACGAATCCACGGTATCAACTTTTTGACTTCCCTTTCCTTTCTTTCGAAAGAGGGAAAGAGCTGGATACCTTCATTGGGATCAAGAGTGGAGGTATAAGCAATCTTATATCTGTATGACTCAAGCTTTGTCAACGGAAAGCCAGTAAAAGCTTTTTGAACTTCCAATAAATGGAAGCCCTGACAAAGGATCTAAGGCAGATATGTGTTAAGAAGTTTATAAAAAAAAATTTGCTGTAATTTATAGTTGTGGTGAGACAGCAACTTTCAAAGTCACATTTGACGCCAAATTTGAGTTCAGAAGGCGGATATTGATTCGCTCGTTTAAAATTAATTGCTCGCACAAAAAAAACTACACCAACCCCCACTCTACTACTATAGGGGGTAACATGTTTTTTAAAAAAATAGTTTGTTTAAGCATAGTTATATACATAGTGTGTGTGAATTCAGTAGTTGCAATGTACCGATTTGGCTGGGAGGCTTCAAACATTATAGGAAAGAAAGAAGGGATTGTTACAATCTTCAACCTCCATGATAGTGAAATTGATGAAATCTATAAGCCACTGTTAGGTGAAAATAAATTATCATACTATCGACCGAAAGCTAATCAAATCGTACGTGTCCCCAATGGCTTTCCTAGACACATTACTGTCTTTGATGAAGATCTCCATTTGGTATCAAGATTCAAGCGTGATGATGATGTAATTGCTAAGAAGAAGCAAGATAAGCATAAATCACCTCTCATTGAATCAAAAGTTTCTGTCAACAAACATGCTCTTAACGATAAATAAATGAGATTCTGTGTGTTTCCTTTTTTTTTTTAAAAAAAAAAAAATACACCCTTTTTCTTTCTTTGAATTACTATAGGGTGTGTTAGGAATTTAGTAAATGTGCTTTTATTTGGAAAGAATCTCTCCGGGGAAAATACGCTATAAATTTGTGATGCATAATAATCAAGTGAAATTGTCTGTTAATAATATATCAATATTATATCCACAAAGTCCTTCACCTACTTTTTTAGAGAAATTGAAATTGCAGCTCACTTCGTGTGTATGTTTATCAAGTCATACTTTTGAACCAACAGAAAGTTGGGTATATATTGATGATAATGAGTGTAGACACAGTGTGTCATTACAATGCTAACACTATTATTATCATCTTTTTTTTTTTTAAAAAAAAAAAAAACTACACGGAACTGGATGTCACAAAAAGATTTTAATAAAGTGTCTAATGTTGGATTAAAGCAAGTGTTGAAGATCCGGAAGTCTCTAATGTATTATGCTGCGTGTTCTTTCTTCTTCTCAGTATAACTATTAAACATGCTGCACAAAGTAACAAGATCATCACAGAAGTAAGCGGCACTATTAATGGAAGTGCTACATAGTCATGATGCGTTTCTTTGGGTATTTCTTTTTCTTGTAGTATTTTTTCTTCTATACATGTTCCATCTGTACATTTTCCATTGACTCCACACGAAGTACCGTCAAGGAAATTTGCCGAGAATAGTATACAGTTGTCCTCGTCTCCAGGAAAGTCACAGAGCATCTTGCACTCACTTGACCTTTCAGAGCACGCACTAGTAATATTCATTGCATATCCGCGTGCAAAGCATTGCTGATCTCTTGAAGTGCATTGCCCCGATACGCAAGTAAGGCCATCAGGACCACACGCGGTACCATCATTTTCATAAGTATCGGGAGGACAGGCACCAGAAGATCCTGTACAGTATTCAGGTTTATCACAAAGCGTTGCTGCTGGTCGACATACATGTTCACTTGACTGAAAGTGACACTGATGACAGCAGCCTTCATTGATATCTCTGATAGATTTTAAAATGACCATAAGTTTGAGGAGTTCCTTTTTTTTTAAAAAAAAAATATAAACTTACTCGCAGACGGCATCGTTAATAAATTTGCAAGTTTTAGGATCACAGCAAACGCTTTCTACGCCTCCTGTATCACAATCTTCTCCATCTTCCTTGATACCATTTCCGCAGACGTTCAACTGGAACAAGTTTTGTGCATGATCTTGAGGATCTATTTTTGTTATTTTGATCATCAATCAACAATAAAGTATTCGGCAGCTATGGAAATTTACCTGAAAGACACGTTGCGACAGAGGATAGCGATGAGCATATAGTGTTGATAGAGCAGGGGCTAAATCTTTCCACTGACGAATTACTAGTAGGGTTCATAATGTATGCTCCACCAGCGCTGCATTCATAGCTACTTAACGAGCAACAAGAGCACTTTTTCGAAGTGCATGGACATGATTGGGAATTACAGTCATGAATGGCTCCTATGAAACAATAGCAATTATAAGTAAGATTCTTTAAAAGGCTGCCACCTTACCAAAGGAATGCCCAATCTCATGTGCCACGATCTTCCATTCATCTCTAGCTAAGAAGAGAGATTGTTACAGACATGAAGTCAAAAATATATATATTATTTACTGATAGAGGATACGCTGGCACCGGAAACATAACGCGTCTTTCCAAAATCATCTTCCTGTTTTCTCAACCCAGTATTACAAAGTTGTCCAAGCCAGGCAAGTCCTACTTCTAGTCCGATACTACAAAACGCATTTAGACAACGACGCACCAGCGCACAACATTTCTCCCTCTCTCTTTCTCTCTCTTTCCGTCTTATCTTACTTACTTACGGACAGTTTGTCATTAAATGCCATAGACCAGCTCCATCTGGGGCCAACTGGCTTCTCCAAAGGCTAAAGTCACTTAGGCGATCATAAAGTGAATAATTTGGCTCACATAGACGATTCCATGCAACATCATTATTGACACTTGCAGAACAAGTTCGATCCATCAATGTGATGTTTATCAGACCCAATGTGATATTAAAAGTGTCTTCAAACAATACAGAGGCCGTATTGAAATCATTCACGATCTGCATGCGTGCTGCTTCCTTGCTTTTGTAGTGCTGAACATAAGTACAGTCAGCAGCTACACCGATATAGATAACTATATAAAAGTTAATGGCTTTGGATATGTAGTACAGTGAATCATGGTTTACTCTTTCTTGATGCCGGACATCCTTCAGAACGCTTTACTACGCTTGTTTGATGGATGATTGGTAATTGATCAACACCACACGCATGGTGTTCAGGACTGTCTTCGCCTGATGGTAGTACATCTGAATCCTTATAGATGATTGTCAAGTCATTGATCTCGGGATCATTGGACCTTTTTGTTCGATAGTAAGTATCTTTGGTCTTTATATGATACATTGCATCATGTACACGAAAGGATCCCTGAATAAAATACGAATCATCCGGTCTATGTGTAAAAGAAGTTATTACAAAAAAGGAAGTATGCGATTTAAAGATTGCCTTTTATAAATCATCAATCTTGCCCAACCAAGCGAATCTTGTTGTTCCTTATAATTGGACCAGATATAATCAGAATCATTTGCATGGATAACGTGTCCCTTATAAATAATGTCTCGATCAACAGGCACATTTTGTCCGTTTTGATAGATGACGGCTTGAGGATGGAAGAGTTCAGTGTTTGGTTCGAGGTGCAAGTAAAAGACATTGTCAAAGGCCTTTATCACAAGCCGTGTCTGTTTATATGGTTTGGTTTCCAAATAAAAGTCGGTGATGCCTTGTATGGATTGAATCCTGTTACTATTCAAACAGCAAACTGATATATGCTGCATATTAAGAATCCGGGCAGAAAAAAAATGAAGGGGGAGGCATTGTCCTTACCCTCTAATATAAATATCAGTAGGATCCATCGAGTGTACTGTAACATCAGTAATGAATACAAAAGAGAGAAGAAAGAGGGAAAGCAGTTTAAGAGTATTTATTTATACACATATTTAAATTAGACTAGTAATAAGGAGCTCATTTATGTGCGTGTTTACACTTGTTACTGAATGAGTTAAAGTATCATTTTAGAAAAGACTACTAATAATAATTACTTTTTCATTATCCTTTTATGCATAATGGAGAAGGGGGAAATGCCAGGTTTAGTAAATGTTGTGTTAGTTATCTCCGTTTTCTTTTGAAACGACAGTTTCTGCTCTTTCAATGATCAAGAGTAAACAACGTACAAATTCAACAAGTGGTCCGGTGAGATCATCTTGTCTTCCAAGTACATCTTCTACTGTCCAAGAAGCAAACTTGCCAACAGGTAGATCCAGATTTGATTTGAATAATTGATCATGTGCAGAATAAAAAATCTAACGAGAGGTTTGTATAATGCTCAAATATATATATAATTATATACTTACTTCTATTGTATACCAAACCTTTCCACGACCAGTATCTCCCAATATTTTGTTAATATTGTAGCCTAAGGATCTCTGAGGGATCAAGGGAAGTTTTTCTACACGTGTTATTTCTACAACAAATGGAAAGTGCAATCGATGTCTTGTCGTATCTTTCAAATATATATCAGTGACTTCCAAGAAATCGGGTACATTCTCATAGGTGATTTGCCTGCAGTGAGGACTGATGGAGATTTTCTTGAGGAAGGTCGAATAAGGCTTAACATCCATTCTTGTCAAATCTTCAGTTTGCAAGACCATTTGGAAATCATACTTTCTGTCAAGAGAGACCCAATCAATTTCTGCAACTCTGTGTGTGCCTGTGACAATCTTTGTAAAGTTGACCGCATGTTGGTTCATATAGAGGACCACTGGCTTATATGGGAGCACAGGTTGATTACGTGCATTAGCATGGATTTCAAAATAAGCATGCTTTCCATTAGGAGAAGGGAAGAGTTCTCTGAACTTTGCAATGGTGCCTACATCTTCTGTAACACTATATTGAATTTTTTTTTTTAAAAAAAAGTGACAATATCACTTCATTTCACTTACAGTCCATTAAACATAGGCTTGACCCCTCCTTCTTTCATAAGAATATCATTAAGTTGCTGATACTTCCAAATCTTCTTCTGCTGTTCTTGATTCAATGAAGTCCACAAGATCTTTCCCAAGTAAGCACTAAGCTTGATATTGCCCTTGTAGCCGTGAACATTTTCTAACCTATACGGACGCGTAAGTTTATTATAACAAGACCGGTATCACTTACCCTTGACCCAAATTAGTCATCATGTTATGGAGATTGTACTGTCGAAGCCTATCATATCAAATGTTAACACTTTAGTCAGCATGTACATAAAAAAGTTTTGTTCTTACATTTCAAGCTGACTTAATCCTTTCACAGAATCACAGCCTGATTTTTGAGAGACTACGCGCATTACCCTTCTGTTGGAAGTCTTTGGAGGTGGTACCTTACGAGGTGCGGATGGTAGAGCTGGAAAATCTTCTTCAGGTGTTTTCCGAGCTGGAGGATGTGTTTGTGGAGGAGGCGTGTTGCGTTGAAGAGGAGGTGTTTGGGCGCTTGGAATATGAACAAATTGCTTTTCACCCCACAAAGGTCGCTGATCAGGAGCTGTTCCAGCCTGAGGAGCGTTAAACTTATTTTTAAAAGACACCATTTTCATACGTTCATCCAACGACAGTTCTGTTTGCTGAAAGTGCTGAGGGGTAGGTGCCCGCTTTTCTTGTGCTGGTATCCATGTAGCATGAGATAGGTTGGGTATATCTATACGATCCTTTGGCTTTCCGAATACTCCGGTTTTATCCTTGAATACAGGAAGCAAGACAAAGTAAGGTGCATGCTTGTACGTTAAAATATTGACGTAATCCTTGCGCGCATATCTATCAATAGGGCAGAAATAGATGGCGAATTCTGCGTCCTGAGGCAAATGTACACAGGCAACAGTCGTTGTAGGTCGCTTTCTTCGCTTGTAGATTGTTTGTAGATTTTTAAATCGCTGAAGGGCTTCCTTGACACAATCCTCGTCTGATCCTATAATTTTCACTTGCTACAAGTATAAGTATTAACATTTGTCCCATTTGCAAACTATATTTATATATCTTACTCTATTTTCATAGCTGCATTCAGTGTCTGTTTCTTGTCCGATAACTGTTAAATAATCAATTGGCTTGCTGCCCCCCACAGACGGAACTGTCAAGATCTCCATAGGATTATGTACATTTTTTGCAAACGTAAATGTTTCTTCATATTCATCCTCATGATAATCAGAGTCTTCACTTTCTGTCTCGTTATAGTAATAGGGTTCCGATGATTGTCTCTTCTTCTTTTCCTTTACTTTATCTAGTTCAGGTGGTCTACCCACTACAGGACTGTTGGTTGTAGTGGACTGTGTCGCTCTTTGCTGACTAGGTAAAGGTGTTCTGGCAATAATTTCCAAGTCTTCATAAGTTCCCGTCATCATATTTTCATCAATTTCAGTGTGCTATATGAAGGATATCATTTAGTAATAAATAGTAAACAAAATGCATGATAAACAGTACCAATTCGGGTAACATTCTTTTGACAATCTTTAGCATCCTGTACGTTTCAAGTTTTAGTCGATTGTTGTCAGTGAATAAACAACACCTACGTTTCATCACAAGCTTGCTGCGATCTTCCTGTGATCTCAAAGCACTGATCATGAAAATTAAAGTTGATCTCTGTTTTTAAACGACTTTCGAGCGATCTAAAAAGATAAAGTAAATCTTTAGGTGTTTAATATTAGTAAAATATTGTACTTTAAAGGTTGTTTCCATTTCTCATAGACAGGAGGAGTAATAAAATACGCAGAGTAAATCCTTTGGTTTGCTATATAGAAATGTCAGATCAGTTTCTTCAAAAAGGCTAATGATGCAAGTTCATGGAGTATATTACGTTGTACCATGTCAAATACAGTAAAGAGCAACTGAGAGTTGGAAATGCCTACTTTTCTTTATTTTTTATTTTTTTAACGGAATTTGAACACACAGGAGAAACAATCAAATGAAAACGCGTCTAATGAGTGGAAGAACCAGAAGATAAGGAGTTGCATATATATGACTTCTATTGACAAGCGAAGTTCGACAAAACGCGCGTTAATCCAATGTAGAATCACTATGCTCTTGTATGATTATAGTGAATTAGATTTTATGGTGTATCTCAAAAAATTCAGAAACAATGTGATTTTTCATTCATAACCGCGTTTTGATAGGAAAAAGGTTGTCTTGTTGTCAAACAGATCCACATCAAAGGTGGTTTTCCACTGATGATTAGTATAGATGACTTCCTCACCAACAGAAATGCATGCGTCATATCTGTGGTAACTCTAGTGGAGTATTCCAATCCGTATTGACTTTGGCTTATAGGTTGCTGAAATGAAGAAGATACTGCAGATAGAAACGGGGTGGAGCCAATGCTTGAATACTCATAGTCAAGCTATGAATTAAGCGCAATGTTTGAATGGTCGATATCATGGCCTAACCGCCCGACTTGCATAGGTCTCTCTCTGTTTCTCTTCCCACAGCCAAGTTGCTATTTTTGTGGGATCGAGCAGGAAGCTAAAGTGATTGCTCATTTGAAAAGGAATCGATTGAAAATATTTTCTCAGTAATCAACGAAGCTTAAAAAGCTTCTCTCACAGGTTTATTCGTTTGTATTTCAAAATACAAAGACAAAAGCTATCAAGTATGAAAAAAAAGGGAATGTAAATAGGAATGATTGAAGCATTATCTTTGGTAAAATGAATAAAACAGTAGTATTTATACATTTTAACACCTGTGAATAATGACAATAGCTGGCTACTGTACATGCTACTATTAGCATCTAATTAAAATGAGAATAACTAGGAAGAACCTTTTAGTTCTACTTAATTCAGTATATCTGAAGTGCCTTGTTGATGAGGCAGTGTATGATTCAGTAGTGATCGTCAAAGAAGGAACCGTTGATCTAAACGCAAGAGCACGACTGTTCAATTGAAGTATCGTAGTGGCTCTCTAAGGATGGATATTAAAAAGTATATATTACAGTTATGATACAACGGCTGTTATCAGAAAGTAGTTATAGTGGTCTGTTAAGATTTTAAAAAGGAAGCGTGTTATGAAACTGTCAACTATGTTTAATTTGCCGATTAATGAAGAGAGCTCTTTTATGTTTACTATGTGTTTAGTACTTGATAAATATACATCATTAGTTTTATGCTTGTATCTATGATCATAACACTACAAAAAAGATATTTATATATATATAACAATAGACAAAGATACAAGGAAAAAGATATCTAACAGTTCAATTTACAAGCTGGATACGATGAGCGAAAGAGAATTCATATTGACCAAGATCAATAAACAATCGGCTATCAGATATGATTACTTGAGCATCACTTGAACACTTTTATTAAGAAAGGTTATTCATATCAACGACAGTTCAATTTGACTGAAAACATAAAGAGAATATATAAGGATAGTTATTCTAAAATGTGAATTAACTCTTTATGCTGAATGGTATTATGTAGCGGAGAGTCTGCTTTAGCCTGAAATATATCAACAGTATAATCAAGTAAAAGGGCTCATAATTGACCTACGATTTGCTGTTGATATAGAAGCTGAAGTGGATATTGGAACGTGGAGAAGCCGTCAAAGAAAACGCCCTATGATTCAATATGACGAGGCGAAGCTTGTACAAGAATCTAAAGAAGTTGTTGACCTGAATCTCAACACAGATCACAAGGCTTCTTATATAACAAAGTCTCTGGTTGGATGCTGTACCTGTCAGTACACCTATTCCTCCTTCCCGTAGCTGCACACATCACTGACACCTCAACTTTTTCTCCCTCTGCAACATTGAATATAAATAAACCCCACAGCCATCAAACATGCGATTTAATAAAATATTGTTTAATCGTATTGCCCTGACCAAAAACGTAATTGAACAAAGTGGTAATAAAATTTCCTTTTTCAACAGATCGTTCAATGGACAGTGGAACCACACAGTACCTAATGCTTTAATTTTATTGGATATTATTTACCCCCCTGTCAATGATGGCTGTTTGGGTATCAAAAAAGTCATCGGGGTGTCAAGTTTGATGGGTAATTACGTTCATCTTGTCACAAAAGAACAATAGGACGTAGTACAGTAAGCAAACAATCATGCATATGGGTTTTAATTACAAGAAGAAGGGGTTTATTAGTAGAATATAAAGAAGAAGAAGAAGGGGGGGGGGAAGAAGATACATGATGAAAAAAGGGTATAGTTATAAAATTACAAGATTATCATTTAAAAAGTATCATCAAGACTAACAGAAGGGAGGATGGTATTGACATCGAAATTTAAGCCTTTCAAAAAGTGAACCATTTCTTCATAACTAATGTAAAGATCCCAATGCAAAAATCTTAGAAAAGCTAATTCCATACGAGTAATTTCTTTTATTGACCAAACATCCCCGGTTGCACGGACAACTTGTTTAGTAGATAAACAACGATCTTCACTGTATTTACTTGCAATTAAAAGAGATGCTACGAATATACGATGGGCAGCTTCTGGTTCTGCTTTATAACCTAAATAAGACTAAGTATATATGATCGTCATCATCATCATTTAGTTTACCTGCAGGAAGACATCTTCTGAATCGTTGCACATACATCAGGGCCATCACCAGGTGAACAGGTTGTACGTCGCATTTTTCAGTGATTAATGAAATGAAGGGGATAAGATCGGGTAAATGACTTGATCTTTTTTGTATTTCTCCAGTTGTAGTAGTTGTAGTAGCTTTTGTTGTTGTTTCTGGTGTTGAATCAACTGTGTTAGAATAAAAGATGGCATCAAAAGAAGAGGATGCAAAATCTGGTGATAGGTTAGCTTTCACTCAAAAAGTCCTTGTATATGCTTCTTTACCAATGAATCCAGGTGGAATATCTCTTCTTGTAGCAACTGGTGGAGAAATAAGCATGTCTAGCTTAAAGTGGGCAAAATGCCAAAAAGAAAAAAAGAAAAAAGAAGAAAAAAGAGAGGGAGTGGAGTGAGTCATTTATACGATTTAGTGTGAATATTTTTGATTTTCAGCTGAGCGAATAAAAGATATCACTTGATAAGTTTTATTATTATTAATTGAATTTATCCAAGGCGATGCCTTTGAGTATCTGCGTTCTGGCTCTATTTAGTTCTAATTCTATTCCCGGTATATCCAATGCTTCTCCTATCAGCTTGATATCTGCCATACTAAGAACTCCTTCTAAATCCTGTTCCAATAATTTCAGGTTTGGTTTCTTTGTTTTAAATTCGTCCTTGACTTGTTCAGGAAATTTGATGTCTGTCGCTGTAACAAATTTCTTATTGTCTAAAATTGCATCCAGTTGCTTATCTTGTTCATATATCATTAAACCATTGTTCGTCAGGTCATTCAAATGATCTGCGCCCTTGTATGCTTTATAATGGCTATAAAGCCGGAATAGATTATAGGCTAATGGTATATTTGGGATCAATGGGACAATGACAAAGGTACATGACAATGGAACCCAATAAGCAGAATAATACATATACTTTTTATGATACGGCACTCTCTCCTTCAATAGCTTTTCTAAATCGTGATGTAACATCTTTTCTTCCAACACACGAGGATAGTGAATAGCAACCTAATATATTATCAATAATAGGGATCTTTTTTTTTGTCTATACGTGATATTACACTTTTTATAGGTTCTGGAATCTCGCTCTTTGCTGGGATACTTTTCAAAAACCATTCTTGATAGTCCAGCTGATTCATGACATGACTACCGCGATCATATAATTTTCGTTTCCAAGTCTGCGGATCTGCTTTCCCCAACTGTTCCCACTTTTTACTCGACCAGTTGACAGCTTTCACTAAACGCGACTGGACTGGAATCGTCGAATGACAATAATAAGCCCAACGGTTCTTTACGATCGGAATGGCATAAAGTCGCATCGCCCTTGAAATGATAATAAAAGAAAAAGAGAAGAAAAAAAAGTAGATAGTATGACGAACAAGCAACACAGACTAAAAGAGGAGAAAGAGAGAGTGAGAGGGAACTCAGCCAATAAGTGAACTCGCTCTTGACCTTTATTGTTAACGAAAATGTAGACATGACGTCTATTTTTTTATATTTAGAAATAGTCCCAAAGCTTATCAAACTCCTTTGAATAAGCATCAACAACAGATGGAATATTAGTGATGATCACATTTTCACGATTCTTGTAGCGCGCACTAGTATAGAATTTAGTTTTATGAGTAAAAATCCACTTGTTTCCCATTTACCCGCAACTCCAATTAAAGCTTCCGGTGATCACCGTCTTGTTATCAATGACAGCAAACTTGTTATGCATGAATTGATCACTATAATAAGGTTAATTTACTACCTCATATGCATCTGTTATTTTTGTTACCTGTTATCATATTTATAAGGAATACCGTAACGTTCATTGAGTAAAAGGACATCGGCTCCTTTTCTCACATCCATTTGATCATTATCTGTTATGATACGAACATCCAGACCACGCTGATAGGCATCACTGATGACATCGGCAGTATCATTATCAGTCAATGAGAACACACAGATATAAAGTGTTCGTTTAGCTGATGCCAAAGCGGCGTGGAATACCTTGAGTAAAGTTAATCAAGTGCCGATCCATTTTTGTACGACTTACTCCGTAACTCTCTTCAGAAGGGAAAAAGATGGGTATACAGAACGTATCCTCGGGTAATGGTTCTAGTCTTCTCGGACGGAATTCGCGTGCACGAATGGGATGACGAGGTGGTTGTCTCATGTCGCTGCTAGTGTAAGGTGAATTAAAGGTGATCTTGGTTGTTGTTGTCTTCTTTTTCTTTTGACGTCGACGAACCACCTTAAACTCATCGGGTGCACCTATTTCACGAGACTTGATCTGAACTGTCTCTTCAACCTCTTCATACTCGTCATCATCATCTCCACTTTCTTCCTCAGCACTGTGTTCACCATAGTGCTCCTCTGCCAACTGACGAAGTCTTTCGTGCTCTGAATGTTCAGGACCAAAGATATCAGCTTTCACTTGATGATAGAATGCCTTGGTTTGCTCCCAGGCACTCTTCTTGTGCTCTTCTTCCTTGACAATAGCAGTGGACAATGATATCTTTTCACCTTCATCTTCTTCTTTTTCTTCTTTTACTTTTCGGTCTTGTTCTAAAAAAGGCTCAACACCAAGAGTTACACCAATAAAACTAGACACTTGACATTTTAAGACAGACAGGACTTGTTTATCGGCTTCAGATGTCATGGCTTTTTCAGCGTGATGAAATAGCTTGTCAAAGACTTGAAGAGGATCGTCTTGACGATGACGAAGAAGGCCGTTCAAGTGAGTAGACATTTGAGAAAGTAAGGAATTATCTGAGGCAAGCATGTTGACTGAACCCATAGACTTTTTAAGAAGGACAAAATAAATATTTTGTAAAGAAGGGGGATAAATGGCGTGTTTATATACTTACATGCTTCAGAAGCTCGGAAATACTTAGAGGAGTATCTTGATCCCAAGGAAGTGTTTGAGTCATGTGTGTGTATAAAAAGAAAATAAAACAAAAGGAAAACAAAATAGAGCAGTGGGAAATAAGCTTAAATTTAAAATAGATACCGGTAGAGTTCGAGTGTGTGCGACAGTAAGGTGATAGCCTTAGTATGTGGCTCTTTACATGTTTACTATTTACGCGTAAATATTAAAATAGGAGTATATCAACTAAAAAATTAGCAAAATGCGATTATGTTTATTAAGAAACTTTTGTATCTATAAAGAATAGTCTTCGTCATCTGAAGAAAGGTCATATCCGTATTCTAAAGTACAAAAAAACATTAGCAAATGATATAGCCAAACTATCTCTCTCATGCTTACGTTCTTCAAATTCATCGTGGTCATCGTGATCATCCTCTTCATCTGGATAATCATTCTGATAATAGTCTTCAGCTATATGTAGAATAAGTATAAGAAAAAAAAAGGATGCTTATGCCTTACCATTAGAATCTTCATCACCAACATCACCCATCTCACTCTCAGTGTCATTATCATCCATATACTCTGTTGTATTATCAAACCAGACGAGGGATCCAACATTATTGACATTAAGAGCATTGGGTTCTTGATCATCTCTGTAATAAACGTCATAAACATAATCATCTTCATCATCTTGTTTCTGTTCTCGATCATTCACTTTTGTTTGTTTTTAGTTCCCCGTTTTCATTCTATATGTGACATAAACTTACATGTCAAATATTCCTTAATCATGGGTATAAAATTGCACATAATGTCATCTACATCCTCTGTATCCTCATCCAAGATTAACCTATTTCCCGTTTAGTTGTAGTCACGACATTATACACTTTCTTTACTTTGGTTGTTTAGCAGTCGTCTCATCATCTCTTACTGCTTCATACATCTGAAATAGATCTTCTGCTGCCTTTTCGGATGAACTTTGTACACTAAAGGTTACATCAGTTGCTATTCTTTTTCTCTATAGTTCACACTTACACCGGTGGCATGTTTTCTATTGCCTTTGCTCTATTTTGACTGATAACTCTATATCTTGCCTTTTTGGATACATCCTGAAATGGAATAAGTGATCTGTTGATTATATGCTCTCTCTTTCCTCCCTCCTACACTTTGCTTTTGCATCAACTGTTCTTTCCTTTCCTCAATGGACGTCGGCGTCTGTGGTCTACTCAATCCAGGTTGAATACGTCTAGAGATACGATCCTATTGATCATAAGTTATATACATGGTATTGTATCCCTAAGCGCTCTTTACTTTTAGTTTTCGAGCTTCATCCAAGTTTGAAAAGCTCGCTTCTTCTACTGTCTCTGCTAGACGAAATATAGTTGGAAGCGCAGTTGCTGATACTAATGTCCTGTTAGCTCTCTTTTTCTTTTTTCTTTTTTCTTTCTCTCTCTTTTTCTCACCTTTTAATACACTTGTATCCTCATTGCTTCGTTTTAACCGTTTTTCTTCATTTTGTTGTTGAAGTACTGATACACAAAGTGAGCATCAAGTCTGATTGTATTGTAACATTATTTTTACATAAAGCTTCAAGAGGCTCCTCTGTTCGTTTACGCTTAATGCGCAGAATGGTAATTGGATCACTTGCCATTTTCAAAGAAGAAAAAAGAAAGAAAAAAAAAAATGACGTCGTTCATACCAAAAAGAAATTTTCTCGTGTGCTCTCTCTTTCTTTTCTTTTCTTTTCTTTTTTTATATATATATTTGTATAAAATGACTGATAGACAAAAACCAAATAGTCCGATTGCCTGGATGACCAATGTATATTCACCCACCGCTTCTTCATTTAGAGACAAACGACACCCTTCATTAAGTTCAGAAGCCAAGTCAACAAGCCAATCATTAGACAGGTTTATATATAAACATAATTTAAATATTCAATGGAATCTCACACATTAGATCAGTTATGATAGACCAGAGTCACCTACACTGCCACCAGAGACTGCATCAGAAAGTAGAGAATCCATAGAGTTAACCCATAGCAGCAGTGCCAGTAGTAGTCGATATCCTTATCCTATTGTTCCTTCCGATTCAGGTAACACGACAATGACAGCTTTACTTTAGAGGGAAATTAATAGGACCTACAGTTTCCTTTTATCAACACAAGGATCCACCACCTACGCCAACAACTCATAAACGTACATCAAAACGTGCACACGTATCAGATCACACTGCAGCGGCCATTGAATTAAGCGTGAGTGCTAATGTGCCTCCAGCACCTGCAGCTGGCATGTACTGGTCAAGAGCAATGACCTATGGCAAGTACCCGACCAAGCCATTGCGTGCACACACAGCTAATCTTATCGGTGAATATCTTTATGTGTTTGGTGGATGTGATATGAAGACTTGTTTTAATACACTTTATGTATTGGATATGGGTATGAGTTAAAAAGTTATTGGGATACAAACATTAATCTCTCTGACAGATACACTCACTTGGTCAAAACCTCGTACAACCGGACAAGCACCACCTCCTTGTCGAGCCCATTCTTGTACAACAGTCGAACGAGTCTTAGGACCAGGCAAGAAGTCATATAGTCTTTATGTCTTTGGTGGAGGCGATGGACCCAATTATTTTAACGATGTATACATTTTAAATATAGGTAATATAAAGGAAACTATTTGTATCTTTGCTTCGTATTGATCATGACTCCATTAGATACACTTACTTGGGTTAAGCCCAAAGTGGAAGGCGAACCTCCTTCACCGAGGAGAGCACATACAACTTGTTTATGGAACCAAAAAATTATTGTGACTGGAGGAGGCGATGGTGCGCGTGCGCTGGCGGACGTGCATGCCTTGGACATTTCAGACCCTCATGCCCTAAAATGGACACAATTACATCCTCAGGGGACACCGCCAATTGCTCGAGGATACCACACGAGCAACTTGGTGAAAGATAAACTTATTATCTATGGCGGCAGTGACGGACACGAGTGTTTTAGCGATGTTCATGTCTTGGATTTATTTGCCAATCGATGGTGTCAGATCGAGTTGAACCGTCCTATTCCTCGCTTGGCTCATTCGACAACCCAAGTGGGGTCCTATCTGTTTGTGACAGGTGGATACGATGGAAGCAAGTATTCCAACGAGGTCCTGCTGCTAAATTTGGTGACTATGAGTTGGGAAACAAGAAAGATTTATGGAAGTCCGCCTAGTCCAAGAGGTTATCATACATCCGTCCTTCATGATTCAAGACTTTATTTGATAGGTGGATATGATGGTAGACATGTATTTGAAGATGTTTATATGCTAGAACTAAGTGCGTGTGCTTACTTGCCACAGATCACCAATTTTGAAATTGACGTGTGACCAGCATAATAAAACTTTTTTTTTCCGTTCTTTTCTTTATAAAATATTACATGGCAACTCATCTTGGAGTAAAGTTGTATAGCGTATTGTTTAATATTATAATAGGCAACTAAAAGAAAGGGTCATTTTTTATAGGAATATAACACGGCAAATATTTTGGTATGATCATAACTTCAACATGGCGTGTTTTTTGACAATTAATATATATACTCATTATTAGACCACAGTCAATGAAGGGTTAAAGAACCTTCAATTCAAAAATGTGTCAATGGACAAAAGACAAGTAAAAGAATCAAAAGGGAGTGGATTAATATACATTGACTAAAAGGATATGTTTTAGTTTTATACAGAATCACTTGAATTATTTTTGGAGCTAGACAATATAACACAAGATAAGGAACTGACCGTGTTTGGAGTAGAAGAGTAAGAAAGAACTTATTATCAAACTATAAAACTAACAACCCTCCCCTCCTGATAGACAAGCAGCCATAGACAACATTGTTTATAGATACAGACTTCTTTGCCGTGACTATTCAGGAAAAGAACATCTTATCAAATTATGGAGTCTATGCTCTCTTTTATATTTTTCTTCATCAGAGGATTACTTGACACAACTGACAGATTGGGCCGATACATACTATCCGATAGAACAACGCTCTGAATGGACCAATATATGTCATTACCTCATCCGTGGCGACTATGATACCGTATTTGCTGAACTCCACCACATGGACACTGACAACAGTGCGCTTATAAATGTAATTCACGCGTTTCTCAGTATACAAGAAGGAGACAATCAAGCATTGATAGAGTGGCGCGATCAATTACCACCTCAGGGCACGATTTATTCAGTAGGCGCTGCACGCGTCTTTTCGATATTAAGAGGCGATGAGGCCAGTTATGACGATCTAAATTTTGTAGAAAAGTTGATGGCAGCCTCTCGGTTCAAACGACCTTGGATGTCATTAGGCGAACTGCAGGCTTATGCACAGACAGTGTTTAACAAGAATGATTCTTTTGATAAAGCGTGTTCGTATTTGTTGATGGGATGCTTGGATGACGTTCTGGGTGTAACGGATGATCTCTGGTTACAGGTCCATCTGGGGCATGTGTTTATTTGTATAGGAGAGAAGATGAGTCAGACATATCAGCTGCATGGAAAAGGAGTTATCATGGACCCTGTTTATCTGTGTATAAACGAATATGCAAAGCTGATTGTGAAGGAAGAGACGATGTGGAAGGAAGCAGTCATGTATTTGGCAAGATGTAAAGAAAATAGTCAACACTGGATCATACAAGTACGTATGATAAATACTGTGTTCATATGTGCTCATACTGAATATGTATTGTAGTTACTAGGCGAACCAGCTGTGCTAAAAGAGAGTATTGAGTTTTTAAAGGAATTACTGCAGATTGCTAGTGACCATGGACTAGACCAGGTAGAACGACATATACATTCATCACTTGGAAAGAGGTATGAGGTAAAGAACGATATACACCAAGCAGCTCTCGAATTTGCTGCAGCACAAGACCGCGATGGACTTGATAAACTCTCTCATCAACTATTCAATGAGTACTTGAGAACAGGAAAACTTGGTGAAGTGGTGACACATGTGAAGGAAGTAGAGATCAGTCCACACTATGCACTGTTAGTTACCTATCAGCGATTTAGAACTCACCTTGAACAAAAAGAATATAAAGAAGCATCAGATCGATTACTCGAGATATTGAAAGAAAAAGATATATTGCCACTTAAATTTGACATTGTGCTCATGATTGATAACCTCTCTATCCTTGAAGGTAAGCGTATTAGTATTTTGTCTATTTTTATAACCATATTATATTAGATAAAAGCGTACACTTTGGTTATGATCAGTTCATAGAATTAATTCGATTATTCAAGTTGATAGAAAAAGACGACTCAAAACAGAAATTTATACACAACTATTATAAGCTCTCTAGACACGAAGATCTGCCAGCACAATTGATTGTAGCAAAATTACGCGAGCGACTGGCATATAAAGCATCTCTATCACAATGAAGTATTCTTTTTTAATTAAACAGTAAATGCAGCCATAAATGTTGAAGATGAAGTTTCAAAAGTTTGATATCCTTGATTATTGTTTGTTGTAGTTGTTGTAGATGATGATGATTTGATGCCCAAGATTTCATTTAAATGTGATTTATCTCCACTGTTGCTAGTAGCCATCTTCTTTGCACGTAAAAATTTGGCACGAGCACTGAATATACAATTAGTTTCTATACATGAATCTAGCAGCGTTGGTACTTACGCATTTCGTAAAACAACAGCTGGTTTACTTTCCTCTTCTGTCTTGGCCTTCTTTGTCTCTACTTTATCATCATCGCTATCTCTCTTTCTCTTTTTCTCTTCCTTGTCCTTTTTCTCCTTCTTCTCTTTCTTTTCTTTCTTGTCTTTTTTCTCTTTCTTTTCTTTCTTTTCTTTCTTTTCCTTTTTCTCCTTCTTTTCCTTCTTATCCTTTTTCTCTTTCTTTTCTTTTTTCTTCTTTTTATCCTTGGTATCATCTTCCTCTTGGGATTCATCGGCAACACTACTTGTTTCTGAAGGTGTTTGAGAATTTAAATCGGCCAATAGTCTTGAAAATGCATCTGTATTCCCTAACCAATTATCCACACTCTTCTTGGTAGCGCCCACACCGAGGGTATTGTCTTTTAATCTGATTTTGATATGTTCCTTTTTGCCGTCTTCGTTGACACCCAAACCTTTTCCTGGACTCCAGCCCATCTTTTGAAGCATTCTAAAGCCAAACTTGGACTCGTCTTTGCTCCAGTTCAAGTTGTTTGGATCGGAACTGATGCGTTGTTTTTCCTTTTGACCTGCTAATCCCATTCTATTCTTTTTTTTTTTTGTTAAAGAAACAGAGGTTTGACTGTGTTGAAAAAAAAAAATTTGGAAAAGAAAAAACGTCGCAGTCACAAAAGCCGTAACTTCACTTTTTCACCTGGAACCAATAAAACGCATTGTAACTAAGGGTTCATTTCCTTCACTTTCAATATCTATCATCATTATTATGATGATTACTTATTGGCTTTGAGGAACAGAAAAGTGCAATATTGATTGGGTGTTGAATTAAGTAACAGCCCAAGATATCTTTTAAATCTGTGGAATACTTCATGATGTACTCCTCAATCATACCTCCCTTATTCTTCTTTTTTACGTTGTTACTTAAAAATACCACATTTGTACATATTACGAACCAAGAGAAAATTATGCTATTCTTTAACATTTGAAGAGCCGCAATATCTGGACGATCATTTTATTTTGACGGACAAACTGTTGACTGCATCTTTACATTGATTAACTTGTTCAGACAAGTCCGGCTGAGTGTCGACATGATTCAATAGGGCTGTCAGATCGCTCTTTATTTGTTCAATGAATGATTGAGTATTTTTGTCCATTTCCTCTTCAACTCGCTTCAACTCTTCAATCAGCCTTCTTCTTTCACTTGCTTGCTTTTCAACTTTTTCTTTTACAATATCAGCAATATTTAGGGATTTTAATCTTTGAGTCTCTTGCTGAATAGATTCAAGCAGCTCCTTTTGAGCTTGTATTTCCTTATCAAACTCAGTTTGATGTCGTGTAACTGATTGATCGAGTAACTTGGACTGTTGTGATAGCTTCTCTTTTAAAATTTCAACTGTACGACGCTCTTTTTCAATCATGAGTTCCCTTCGTTTGAGGTCGTCCAGTTCCTTTCTAGCAGCCATAGCTTCATCTTTTAGTTGTTTGACTTTGTTTTCATTTGAGAGGTATTGCTTCTTGGTATCATCTAGTAATTGTTGCTTAGATTCTAACACTTGCATGACTTCGTGAATTTCAGCTCGAAGTTGCTTGTTGGATTCAATAAAAGATTGATTTTCTTTTTCATATTGTTCCTTTGCGTCTCGAGCAACTTGTAACTGATACATATGAGATGGGGAAGTCTTAAATATATATTTATTATTTACCTGCTGTTTAGTATTTTCTAGTTCTTTTTGAATGTTTTCCAAGTTTTCTTGTAACTCTTCAAGTACTCTTGTCGATCTTGAACTAGAAGAAGCGGGGCGAGGAGACGATAGCATATGATTTCTTGGTAGAGAGGAAGTCTTAATCATAGACTATTTTGTGATGGATATGAAAAGAGAAAGAAATAAAAAAAAAAAGTGAAATATTAATTTTATTTTGAGAAACTAAGGCGCTTCGGAGGATGAAATTAGTGTTGTCATAGTAATAGTGTTTCCTGGCAACAAGGTGGGCCTTACTGAGAAAACAAAAAGTTGGCAGATTCTCCCCTGTCTGCTTGATCAGCACAACTTGAATCACTATTCGGGCCTGACAGTAGCATTCTGATTTATCGGAGCTTGATTAATTGTCTGCTCCACGAGTTTGATAACGAATGTGGAGCACTTTATTACTGACGATTTAGCATGCTTTTGATTTTTGCTCGCTTGTAAGATCTCGATATACCCTATTGTTGTCATTTTTTGAATAACTTTTTAAAACCTTCTTTATTACCGTGTTGTTAGCCATTATCTTTCTCACGGACCATTGGTTTAGAATAAACAAAAGGAAAACTCTGGGAACTGATCAAAACGTCGGCTCGCACTTATTAAACAGTGCAGCGATGTAAAAGCTCAGTATTCATCCGGTAATCTCAAATTAAGATATCATTCGTATTTGACTTGACAAGGGTTTTTGATTATTCCAACTAATTCTTCATCTGCTGTTCCTTACTATAGTTGAAGTACTTGTAGAGTCATCACAACTAAAGTGTTAATGTTAATAGCTTTCAAAGTCTTAGTTACACTAAAACTATTTAGTGATTACTTACAATAGAGTAAACATCCAATAACCCCTTAATCATGCAACATAAAGAATTTCTCAGGATGTCTTTAATGTTCCTCGTGCGCGTAGATCCTCCTTTTGTGAACAGGTTGAAAGTATTACTGCCCTTTTTTTCTTGAACATGTTCCTAAGCAGACATTTGACACTAACCAATAGGAGGCATCGTTATTTTTGCCCTTAATTAACTATATGTTTTCGCGCATAAGCAGGTTCTTCTCAAACAATGTTGCAAGGTTCGCATGGATGAAATATGTGCATGTAAAGAATGACGTACCTTAGATATAAAGCTTATTTATCCTCTTATCGTTAAAAGTTGTTGTGTATGAAAAATTTTAACGCTAGACTATATTTACTTTTGTTGTATGTAAACTGTATGGATAATAGTTGAGCATTACGAATTTTATGTAATGGTCATTATTCTCTACAGTTTAAATAATAACATCATATATCTCATCTGCTTACGTACACCTGTAATGAAAATTGTGTATTCGTATCAATATACGCTCAGGACAAACATACAATAGCTTTAGATGACATGACGTCTAATATTGATCATAGCACACTTCTTAGCAGTTATAGTTTTGTAATTTTGATATGCTGTGATTCTATTCGTTTTCTTTCACTGATTACTGACGATCATGAGCTTGAAAAATGACCTTTTTTTTTCATGGTAAATACGCATCTATTAGATACGCTAGTTTTATCGTCTATATTTTCAAAGTATACCGCTTTAAAGGGTCATCCTCAGGAACATGGGAACAGCCTATTTTATATCATCCAATAGAAAGACAAAAAACAAGAATGCTTTCAAATAAAGAAAAATTCATGCAGCCTATTCCGACTCAGGGCAGTCTTTTTAGTCTTTTCAAGGTCACAGATGTAAACAAACAAAAAAGTATAAAAGAAGACCATTTTTTCACTCTTTCTTTTTTTTTTTTTTTTTCTCTCTCAAGCTTTTCTGGTTTGCCCCAGTTCTGATATTAACCTTTATGATGCTTGAAGAGGTGGGTAGCCTTTCTCTCAGAAGGTAGGGTTTAGCTTATCACAATATTTATAAAGTTACTTCGATGGCTCTCTTTTACTACTTCGGAAGCGCTGCCCCTTGCGATTGTGGTTGTAATGCAACAGGGTGAACTATAAACTAATATAAATGAAAAAAAAAAAAAGATCTCAGCAACTGCTAGTGTTTAAGTTTATGATGTTGTTGCCACGGCAAGCTTCACTGTACACATTTTATTTCCAAAAGGCTTCCTTATCCAAATACTAATTTTGCAAATACACCCAAACGATAGAAATCCATAATGGAAGGTGTGTGTTGTGCGCCTTTCCCTTTTATTTCACCAAAGCAAGTCCTGTAGGAAGGCTGGTAACCTTTATGCATCATAATTTCATAGTTAAGCTGTCTCTTTACACCGGCGCCATTATCTGGCAATGTGTTCGAACTTCTCATCGTCACCATAGGAGAATAATGCTCGAATAAAAGGACGTATAAAAGAAGCGGCAACATCTCCACGTCCCGTCTCATCGCATGTGGCATTGTCGAGCAAATAATTTCGCCTCGGAAGCATAAGAATACAACCAATTGGAATAAGTCCTTTTGTAATCATTCTATGAACAGAGAAAAGAGATTCATGACAAAAAAGAAGTTGATCTTCAAAGACAGGAATAAATGACTATACAGTCTTTCCGGAAAGTAAATTCGCCTGTGATCGAAAATAAATGCACCCAATGGTGAGAACAAAATTCATGTTATATGAAATGTAAATTCGCCGTTACCAAGAATATTTTCGTAGTGCCAGCCTTGACATCCATGGAGATACTGTATTTCCAAATTGAGATGTCGTATTGAAACCGTTGTAATGTTGTCAGAGTAATAGCAAATACAAAAAGAATATGGCTCACTATCTCATTTGACAGTAATATTAGCAGGTGGGCTGTCTTGGAGCTGAAACTAACCTAATATTAGAAATAGCCCTCTTTAGTCTCTTTGTAAAAGTTTAAATTCTTTATTCGGTTTTTCCATGAAATTAGAAGAACATGTAGCCATATTTGGCAATGTATATTCTTGAATGGTCACGAAGCAGATTGCTTCTATTTGACATGATTTCTTTGTCCTAGATACCCTATTTGAAAAAGAAAAACATATAAAAACCCATTTTAATCGAGTCCTTTTTTTGCTTCTTTACAGCAGTTATCAAGTGTCCCTCTGAGTGTTCAAAGATTCACCAATCAAAACTAGTCTGTCCTCATGGTCCTTGCTCTGACTCGCTTGTCCCGCCCTCTTTGCTCTCTGGCGTGTATCTGGAACGTTCCCCAATAGTCTCTTCTGGCGCCCTGGGTTCTCTCTGTCCTCCGTTCTTTTTTTTTTTTGTTTAAGCTTTCCTGGGTAGTTATCGCTACCCTCCCCAGAATGCACCTTGGTGGTAAGTAAAACTAATATTAGGATATATGTTCTAATACTAACATACTCTTTCTCTCTTTTTCTACATATACTCATTATCTCTCTCTCTCTTGATATAATGTCGTTTTATTCAAACGTATTTTTCTTTGTCGCCTTTTTACGAAAATATTTTTTTTTATTTTACGACAATATTTTATAAAAATACAGTATTAGTATGACCGCTGTATCTGATGATATCCTTTTGTTCGGTTCATGTATATACCACATGACATCTCATTTTCCAGTGTCAACCAGGACGCACTTTTAAGCTGCCATCATAATATCATCAGAGTTAAGGCTCTTAATATGAGCAAAAACATCATTTTTTCAGAGCTTGGCTCTCAAATGAACACTTCCATTCCGTCAGTTTCTATAATTCCTTTAAATTTTATTTGCTGACAGTGTCTTTGGTCTTTAAATGGTCTAGTAACCAAATTCACTACGTCTCTTTTGTCTCTGTGAAGCCTTTGATCTGTAATATGCGATAATTGAGTATTTTGGTCGTAATATAACACAAAATAGGCTCCTTTCACAAAGAGAAACAATTAAATAACTTGATGTCATTTTTTCTTCCCAAGTATAAAACACGCAAAGACGTTCAGGTAGCTTTCAGAATATGTGCTCAGCATTGTTGAATATGCTGAGGTGATATTCTCTTGGCAGATATACTTTGTTTTGAGAAAGACATTTCCTGACAAGCCTTCCTCATCCTCTTGGTAAACAGCATGTAGATCTTTTCTCTGATCACACCCCCTCATGCCACGGAAAAAGTCAAATGTTTGAACCATGGCTCATTAGCCAGTCGCCAAGGCCCCCCGTCTCTCTAAAAATTAAAAATAATGGGCTCAAAGGTCTCACTTGTATTCAATAATAATAAAGCATAAATGTTGGTCTGAGATCGACATCTTTCACATTACGTAGTGCGAAGCCACCATAATGACCGGACATACACCGGAATTAGATAACACTCTCTCTTTTTATTTTGCATAACAACGAAACATACCTATCTGTCACTTGGCAACACATAGATGAAGTTTGCTAAATATCTCGAGTCTCAGAGTGTTCCTGAGTGGAGAAAGGCTTATATAAACTATAAGGCTTTAAAAAAGAGACTCAAAGCAATTGAAAAAGTAAGTTATCTGTTATCGGGTTTTTACTCTTTTAATAATATATTAATAGTACAGGAGACAAAACGAAGAAAAGGAAGATTGCAGGTTGGAACTTGTCATTAGTGCTTTGGAGAATATTGATCCCGAGATTCAGTCATCACCAAGGAAATACACTGCTCCAGCCAGAACTCAGTCTTCTACTCTAGATAATCGTTCAACAGGCGGACAGGCCAGAAGTTTGCCTTTTGCGTCAAGCAGATGGCTTGATAGGCTTTCCAAGAGACTAAACAATAGACAAGAAACAGAACTAGGTCGAGTCAGTCGATCCGCCGTGCAAGGTACCCCCCTATTCTTTCTCTTTTTACATGTATCTGATTTGCTCTATCAATAGTGAATAACCTGCAAGTAGCATCTATTTTAGAAGAAGCAATAAAGCATGCGAGTGAGCCCGAACAATACTTTTTCGTAATGCTCGATCAAGACTTGGAAACGATATCCAAATTTTACGATAGTAAAGAAAAAGAAGCAGAAGCAAAGTATGAAGCAATAGAGATTCAAGTGAAAATTGTCAAAAGCTTTGCTTCTAAATTATCAAAGACTAACGTAAGAACGAAGACATATGAAGCTATGATTACTTATTTATTATATAACAGTCACCAGGTAACCATGACTCGAATGATCGAGGTTTACACTTTGGAGAGTGGTTCGGAAGAAGTGATTCTGTAGATTCAGCCTTGACAGAGATATCTAATTTACCTGACAGTGTCAAGTATACCAACGATCAACATGTGAGCTACAATGTATGTGGATAACAAAATACGTCATGTCTACTTGCTGATGGTCATTTTTAGGTAGCTAGGAGCAGATTAAAGATGGCGATAACGGAATATTATCGTAGCTTGGAGCTGTTGAAATCATTCAAAGTAAAATGACTAATGGACACATCTTATCTAATCTAACCTGGTTAATTCTTAGATATTAAACGAGACAGGATTTCATAAAATCTTGAAAAAGTTTGACAAAGTAAAGTATAGTAGTTATCAATAGATAATGCATTTATTAACACACAGTGGGATATCAGACTGCAGGCTGGAAAGCGAGTACCTTGTATTTTCAAAAGCTAAACCAGTACCATTGGATAAGATCACGCAAAATTGATGACCTGCTTGATGGTACAGAGGTATGATACATAGGATACAATGATCACAGGTACTCAAATGATAATAGGGCTTGTATATTAAAGAATTTGCCGGTGGTCATCGAAGAAAAGGAATGAACCAATTGAGATTACCAGAAAGAGATGATGTAAGACGATTTACTTATTCATGTAATAGTCTAATACTTCTTTCATTAGCACTACACACCCGTTTCATGGAGAACAGGGTTTTATCTTGGGTTGGCATTAGCGTTTTTTGCAAGAGTGATCCAACTTGCTCTAGACCCTGCAGTCCGTGAACAGTTACCCAACATGTATTTTAGCCTGCAAATGTATGCTTGCTTCTTTCTTCCCATCATATTCTGTGTGGGGTTTTCGGTAAACGCACTTGTTTGGACACGATGTCATATCAACTACAAGTTTATCTTTGAATTTAATCCAAGAGACAATCTTGACTATCATCAGTTTGCTGAGGTAATTAAAGAAAAGCTGTTTCTAAACAAAGCCTAACTCCCAGTCGTAGTTACCGCTATTACTGCTACTACTACTCTCAATAACAATGTATGTTGATTTTTCTCAAGCCCTTATTCCGGTGATTCCATCCCAGTTATGCCCTCTCGTTTTCTTTTCTGTAGCCTTGGGTATCATGGCATGTCCTTTTCCTGTCTTTTACTATTCTTCCAGAAAATGGTTCTGGGCAACCCTAGGACGTATCTTCCTTAGCTACTTCTTGCCTATAGAATTTCGTGATTTCTTTATTGCAGATGAACTCAACAGTCTCTCGTACTCTTTTTGGACTCTGACATATTTCTTTTGTGCTTATGCTTACCAATGGAGTAGTCTAAGTGCCAACTGTCAAGTTAAATTGTTTTGGTTCACCCCCATTGTAGCTTCATTACCTCCTTGGTGGCGTTTCTTGCAGTGCCTTCGTCGTTACAAAGATTCTGGTGAAAAGGTGCATCTACTGAATGCATTGAAATATATTACGAGCATTGCTGCTGCTTTACTGAATGGTTACAAGCGAATGATAGGTACATTTTAAAGGAGAAAAAAAAAGAGGCAATATTTGAAAACTAAATCCTTTTATTAGACAGTACAGCCCTAAAGGTAGCCTGGATCATAAGTTTGATTATTAACTCTAGTTATACATCTGCTTGGGATATCAAGATGGATTGGGGTATTCTGCAGCTGAACAGTCATCATTTTTTGCTTCGAGACGATTTGGTGTTTTATAGATGGGTAATAAAGAGGACTAATCTCTACGGGAAAACAATTAACATGATTTAGACATATTATGTAGCCACTCCTCTCAACATCATGCTACGATTTGGTTGGATTCTTAATACATTAAACTTGAATCTCTCCAATGACATGACCAGCTTTATCGTGGCAGCCCTAGAAGTATACCGTCGTTTCCAGTGGAACTTTTTCCGTCTTGAAAATGAGGTAAGTCTTGTCTTTAGTTTTTTTTTTTTTTTTTTAGTTTTTTTAGTTTTGATTTTATTTTATTTTTATTTTTTTTTTTTTTTTCCTCTGTATTTGACATTGATCCCAAGGATAGGTATCTGGTAATTTTGGTAACAATATACATACATCATACAAACTTTTTTTTACTCTCTGCTCACTGTTTCTTACTTATAGCATATAAATAACTGTGGCAACTTCCGAGCGATCAAAGAAATTCCATTGCCATTTGCCTTTACTAAAACCAATAAGGTTACCATTGATCAAGAAGAAGGACGTATTCAATTGCCAATTGAGCCACATGAAATTGCCACACCTAGTCAAGCCAAGACTTCAATTGATATGATGGGATCTTTCTATGGTCGCAGAGATTTTGAAAACAAACAAGATTTAGAAGAAAAGAACGCGACAACTGCAAAGATGCTCAATCCTCGTCCTTCAAAGGTTGAGGCTGTTTTGGAAAGAATAAAGTCTCGAAAGTCATCTGTGGCCCTGGAAGAATCAGAGACTGATCAAGATGACAGTTTAGAAGACGAAGATAGTGATTAGGATGCAAAAGAGAGAGAGCGTTGTATTGAAATAGATGTATTTTATTTTAGAGAATATCTTTTAAATAATAAATTAAATGTTCACTCGTGAAATATTGACCATCAGTATCTTCTTCTGTCTCTGATTGATCAACTTGAGATAGAGTTGTGTTAAGGGCAGAGGTCCATACTTGATTATACATCGTCATATCCATTCCTTCATCGAAAAATCTAGTTAAAGAAAACTGTTGATGTACATCACTCAAGTGTTTGAAAGTGCATCGCACGCCATAAGGACAAGCGCCTTCTTTATAATACGATCTACAAGCCTTTGTCTTATATTGACTCGGGCGGGAGATATTGCGTAATTCGTCTGGACCATGTGCATAGCGACAACGCTCTCCGTATCTACACTGTTTTGTCTAGTTCACTTTAGTAGACAAAACTCTTTATCTTACCTACAAAAGCCTGTCTCATTCCAATTTCTACACTGTTCTGTTTTATAAAGTGCTAGTTTCTTATAATTAACTGGCATCGTACGAAAAAAGAGTTATGCCTTAAGAAAAGACCAGTTTTAAAAATGAAGCTTTTTATTTATATTCACCAATTTATCACTGATTAAACTTCGTCTAGATCAGAACACGATAAATCACCTCTGACACAGGTATACCATTCACCTATCATACACTTTTTATTCATCGTCAGCCGACAAGGACACTCCACAGGAGAACTAACACAGGCTTCGGTATCTTTACAGATATAGTCTTTACATGGCATATCTATCAACTAATATTCTACTTTCTGTGTGTGCATAAAATAATGAGCCTTTATTTACCTGGACGATTTGACTTTGATGTGGTCTCTGGAACACCAAACGTGCTTTGTTGCTTTATATCTTGTGTTTTGCTATTCCCGAAAAGTGCTTCTTTTATGTTAAATGCTGTTATTGAAAGAATAAACAAAAGGTTTAACAAGAAGCATTTTTGTAATCTATTCATCAATTTTTTTGCAGATTAGGTGGAAACAAGTGGAACATGGCTTATTCCCGCTATCGAAAGTTTGTTTTCTAAAAAAGGCAACCCCTCTAATTTCTTACCAAATTGAAGATAATACAACAGTGAGGCATGAATATTATAATTATGAGCGGTTAATATTTGATTTTATATGTAATAATCTCTCTCTTTATCAGTTTATATATGATATGTTTTAATAACTTTGCATCATTACTGCTAAAAGACACTAGCAACTGTGTTTATACAATGTAAAATGATCATATTACGTGATGTGGCTGGAAAAGAAGGCTTTATCTTAGTATGTCATTTCAGTAATTCAAGCTTTCATAAAAGATAAAACAGTTTATATGATGTCTTGAATTTCAAGAGTGAAAACAAGTATTACAACAAAGGGGAGGAAGAGCACGCTTTTGACTAGCGGAGGTATAAATGCAGTCTGCGCTAAAAGTCGCTTCCTCTCACTTTCAGCTGTCACAATTTTTTTTATAAAGAGAGCTTCCAAGCTATTGTGTTTTTGTTGATCTTTATTATAGATTGGATCGTTTAAATGGTAGAAGCAACTGAAGACAGTATTTTTGATCCACTTTCCTTTGATTTCCTTGCAGCTGTTCAGCAATTATCAGCATATGTTATAGAACAGGAAGAATCTGCCCTTGACGCAATCATCGATCATGAAGTATTAAAGAACCCAAACTCTATTTCTCGGTCAAATCTACTTGATTTAGTATCAAGAGCCATGATCAACCCCAGTTGGACTCTCACTGTTGTTCGCTTATTTCGTCCTATTGTAATTGACTTGATCGGACGTTGGACCATGCCTGGATTCACAACGTTGATAGAAACAGCCTTATCAAAAACGCATACTACTGTACATACGACCGAACTCATAGCAAAGGCCTTCAGTGTGATACTGCCTATTGCGCCTCAAGTTAAAAAGTAAGTCGCCTACATGACATCTTACATATCTAACCTATTGTATATGTATAGCTTGGCTGTGTTATATTTCACTCATTCAACTTCTTTATTCGAACGATTAGATCACTATAGCAATGTTGATAGTATGGATACTTCTGTAAGTTGGATATAATTACCACGCCTACATATGCTAATGATATGCTATTAGACGTCCTCTTCATCAATAGATAATTTACATGATTTACTGCTTACAACATATCGCTTGCTTTCTTTTTCAGCAGTTACATTTTCACCCATTTGGAATTGGGGACCAGTAGTTCAATTGCTTAAATACCCTGATACATGTGTTCGTTATATCACAACCCTGTGTCTCTGCAAAGTATACAACCTAAGTGATTCGCAACAAAACAGTCTTTTATCTTCTATTGTCGGCAAACCCTTGGATGAATCTGATGAGCCTATTTATATGACCATTGAAGGCAGTCGTGTTGACATTAGATTCTTAGAGTAAGTGATTAAAATAGTTAGATCAAGCACAGGTTAGTAACATTATTATTAGTTTATGGGAACAACAAAGACTTGCAGACAATCAAATAGCATATCTAACCAATAACTTTGATGTACAACAACGCCAATTAGAGGACAGTGATTTATGTCCATCGACTTGTAACCTTTGTGGTGTCTTGCTCACAAAGCGCGTCGAGAAAGAAAGCGATAGAAGTAGCTATAACCCCGAACTAGTCTTAACAAAGACGACCTCAAAAAATTTACACGCAATCAGCCTTGCATTATCTATTGGAGCACCTACACTTCTGGAAGGCGTGACTGGAGCAGGAAAAACGTGCCTTGTAGAAGAACTTGCATGGAGAACTGGAAGAGGTGCAGAGCTAGTAAAGATTCATTTAGGAGACCAAACAGACCCAAAAGTACTATTGGGAACATATGTATCTACCTCCACACCTGGCTCCTTCCGATGGCAAGCCGGTGTTTTAACAACTGCAGTACTTGAAGGCAGATGGGTGCTTATTGAGGATATTGATTTGGCACCAGCAGAGGTACTATCCGTGCTTTTACCACTTTTGGAAACTGGACATCTATTTATTCCTTCAAGAGGCGAGAAAATCAAGGCAAAGGAAGGATTCCAAATGTTTGGTACGAGATCATTTTTACCATCTCGATCTGGAAAGGGGGTCACTTCTAGAGGCGCGAGTATGATGACAGGCGCCAACTTGTGGACAAGAGTGCATGTTGAACCTTTATCTCATGAAGAATTGGAACTAGTGATTCGTCAAAAGTTTACGCATATCAACGATTTTGCTTCACATGCGATGAACTTATTTCAAACTGTAGTCGACCTTTATGAAGATACCAGCCTTTCTTTATCTTCTTCTTCTATGGGTCGTTTCCTTTCAACGAGAGATCTTATGAAATGGTGTCATCGCGTTGATCTTTTATTAGGCGAAAAACTAAATGATTCATCTGAAGTGGGCATGGATCTTACACTTCGTCAAGATCTATTCAATGAAGCAAATGACTGCTTTTGTGGAATGATACCCGACTATAACATATGGATGACTGTACTTCAAACCATCGGCAAACCCCTGCAGATATCTCAAGAGTTGGTGCGTAACTACGTTGATCAGTATAAGCCAGTACTTGATGTAAATGACACTCATGTTCGTATCGGTCGTGTGAACCTTTCATCTATTGCTGCAAGTGGAAAACAAAAGAAAAAGGCTGGTTTAATCAAGAGAGAAAAACAGCGTCCATTTGCGACAACAGGTCATGCCTTACGTTTAATGGAAAAGATTGCAGTTTCTATTCACTTGAACGAACCTGTCTTGTTGGTGGGTGAAACAGGTACTGGTAAGACAACAGTTGTCCAACATTTAGCAGACATGATCCATCAAAACTTGATCGTCGTCAATCTGTCACAGCAATCAGATAGTTCGGATCTATTGGGTGGATTTAAGCCTGTAGATGGAAAAGTATTAGCTATTCCTTTAAATGACGAGTTTGAACGTTTGTTTGAAAAGACATTTTCCGTCAAGAAGAATATCAAGTTTTTGGATATGGTTCGTAAGATGTTTATTCATCAAAAATGGACAAACTTTGTTGCTTTACTTAAGCAAGCGATTAAAATGTCACAGCAAAAGTTCGAAGCCGAACAAAACGTAGAAAACAAAAAGACCTCTTCTCCTCAACTTCGAAACGCATGGAAGACATTTACAAAGCATGTTGAAGAGTTTGAAGTTCAACAAGTGCAATCTCAAAACAAGTTTGTATTTAGTTTCATGGAAGGCTCGCTTGTGAAGGCTGTTCGTCAAGGTGATTGGATTCTGTTGGACGAAATCAATTTAGCCACTACCGAGACACTTGAATGCTTGTCTGGTCTACTGCAAGACGTGAATGGTTCATTATTGTTGACAGAAAAGGGTGATGTAGAGCCTATTAAGCGTCATCCCAACTTCCGTTTGTTTGCATGTATGAATCCTGCCACGGATGTTGGTAAACGTGATTTACCTCCTGGCCTTCGTAATAGATTTACCGAATTCTATGTGCATCCTCCTGACAACCGCTATGATGATCTATTACAAATTGTGAAACAGTATCTCTATGGCATTGCTGCTGGTGACGAAAGATGTTTTGAAGATGTTGCCGACTTTTACACAAGCGCTAAAAAATTGGCAAATGAGCACAAATTGGTGGATGGAGCGAACCAGCGACCGCACTTTAGTATGAGAACGTTAGCCAGAGCTTTGACCTATGTTGTCCAAATTTCACCAACCTATGGCTTGAGACGTTCACTTTATGAAGGCTTTTGTATGACTTTCTTGACCCAGCTTGATAAAGAAAGTGAGACTGTCATGCATGACCTGATCTACAAGACCATATTACGAAATATACAAAATCCTCAACAATTAATTACAAGAATACCTCGTCAGCCTGCTGAAAACTATATTCAATTTGGTCATTTCTGGTTAGAACAGGGTCAATTCCCTCCTGAAGATGATCCTCGTTATATCCTGACAAATTCCATCGAGACCAAACTCTATAACCTTGCTCGTGTTATCATGTCTAGAAAATTCCCAGTATTGATTCAAGGTCCTACATCAGCTGGTAAGACATCGATGGTTGAGTATATGGCAAAGAAGACTGGTCATCGATTCGTGCGTATCAATAATCACGAACACACTGACCTTCAAGAATATCTTGGTACCTACGTCTCTAATAATGAAGGCAAGCTAGTATTCCAAGAAGGTGTTCTGGTTGAAGCTCTTCGCAATGGATATTGGATCGTTCTTGATGAACTTAACTTGGCTCCCTCTGACGTATTGGAAGCATTGAATCGTTTGCTTGATGACAATAGAGAGCTTTTGATACCCGAAACTCAAGAGATCGTGAAACCTCATCCCCACTTTATGCTATTTGCCACACAGAATCCAGCTGGCCTCTATGGTGGTCGTAAAGCATTATCACGCGCTTTCCGTAACCGTTTCCTTGAACTTCACTTTGATGATATACCCGAGGATGAACTTGAAACGATTCTTTCCAATCGCTGCAAAATTGCACCGTCGTACTGTAAAAAGTTGGTCAAGGTCTATAAGGACTTGATGGCACATCGACAAAGCACACGTATCTTTGAACAGAAGCACGGCTTCATTACTCTCCGTGATCTGTTTCGTTGGGCTGGCCGTGACCCTCAAGGGTATCAAGAGCTTGCAGAGAATGGATACATGTTGCTAGCTGAAAGATGCCGTCGCGATGAGGAAAAGAAGGTTGTTAAACAAGTACTTGAGCAAGTGATGAAAGTCAAGCTTGATGAAAATGAAATGTATGACTGTAACAGACTTGAAGAGTTCCAGACGTATGATCGTTTGCTCAAGGAACGTTCCGCAAAGGCAGGTGAAGACAACAACCTTGTGTGGACAAAAGCTATGCGTCGCTTATTTAGTCTTGTTGCTCGCTGTCTTCGATATGATGAACCTGTCTTGCTTGTGGGTGATACGGGCTGTGGTAAAACCACTGTTTGTCAGATGTTGGCAGAAACCTATGGTCGCGAACTTCATATCGTCAATTGCCACCAAAACACTGAAACAAGTGACTTGCTTGGTGGACAACGACCTGTTCGTGGTCAGGATGAAGATGAAGACATGGATAAGCCAAAGCATCTGTTCGAATGGCACGACGGTCCTCTAGTGCAATCTATGAAGGATGGACACTTATTCTTGCTCGATGAAATATCTTTGGCTGATGACTCTGTGCTGGAAAGATTGAATTCTGTTCTTGAACCCAGTCGTCTTTTAGTTCTTGCCGAAAAAGGTGGAAAGCAAGTAGAAGAACTCTATGCTGCTCCTGGATTCAAATTTTTAGCTACCATGAATCCCGGTGGTGATTATGGTAAGAAGGAACTTTCTCCTGCCTTGAGAAATCGTTTTACGGAAATATGGGTTCCATCCGTCACTGACAGAGAAGACTTGATCAGTATTATTGATGAACAGATGAAACACGCTACATTAAAAGGATACAGTGAGAGAATGCTCGACTTCATCTCGTGGTATTCTCAAGCCCTTGGTCAGAGCCGTACTGTCATCTCCCTCCGTGATATTCTTTCATGGGTCAAATTTATGAATACTGCAGTCGACTTTGGTCTCAATCCAGAACTTAGCTTTGCTCATGGTGCATGTATTGTTTTACTTGATGGATTAGGCTCTCATGGCTCATCAAGCTCCTTTATGACCGGTTCGACCTTGAAAGAATTCCGTCTTAAATGTCTTCGACATCTCTCTGAAAAGCCTAATGCAACAGAACAGGAAGTCCTGGGCGAGTCAAGGGATACGATAGTGATCAGTGATAACAAATTGGCTATCGGTCCTTTTGAAATCCCTCGTGGTAAGTTGTCCAAGGCCAATGTGAAGTTTACTTTGTCGGCTCCCACCACATCTGACAACGCTATGCGTGTTGTTCGTGCAATGCAGTTACGAAAGCCAATCTTGCTCGAAGGCAGTCCTGGTGTTGGTAAAACAAGTTTAATTTCTGCATTGGCTGCTGCCTCTGGTCATAATTTAGTACGAATCAACTTGTCTGAACAAACTGATTTAATGGACCTCTTTGGTTCTGATCTTCCTGTTGAAGGTGGAAACAGTGGTGAGTTTGCTTGGAGAGATGCTCCCTTTTTGCAAGCAATGAAGGCTGGTGACTGGGTATTACTCGATGAGTTGAACTTGGCGTCGCAATCCGTATTGGAAGGTCTCAATTCTTGCTTGGATCATCGTGGAGCTGTGTACATTCCAGAACTTGACAGAGAATTCTTTTGTGACAAAGAGTTCCGTGTATTTGGCGCCCAGAACCCTCTTCAACAAGGCGGTGGTCGTAAAGGTTTGCCCAAGTCATTTATCAATCGTTTTACGCAAGTTTATGTTGAACAGCTGAGCCCAGAGGATCTCTTGTTTATCTGCTCTCACCTGTTCCCCGAGTTTGAACCTCACATGCTGGCCAAAATGATTGAATTTAACAACAGAATGTATGAAGAAACAATGATTCGTTGTACCTTTGGTCGTAAAGGAAGTCCTTGGGAATTTAATTTACGTGATGTCTTCCGTTGGTTAGAGTTAATGAGGCAGAATCACACCTCTGACCCTGCTGAATACTTGGACATCATTTATATGCAACGTATGCGTTCTGCTGATGATCGCATCAAAGTGATTCAACTGTTTGAAACCGCCTTTAACGTCAAATATGATCGACCCGAGCATCCATTGTATGAAGTTACAGTCGACAATTTCACTGTTGGGCACTCTCGTTTGGCACGAAAGCAAGCTGCAAAGATGCCTGATATGTTTGATCGCGACAATCATATCCTTCAGTCTTTCCTACCATCTCTTCAATCTTTGATGAAATGTGTTGAATCAGGCTGGATGGCTATCTTAACAGGCCCATCTGCGTCTGGTAAAACTTCGCTTGTTCGATTACTAAGCAAAATGACTGGAAACGTCTTGCAGGAATTTGCCATGAATAGCAGCGTTGATACGATGGAGTTACTTGGTGGCTTTGAGCAAGTCGATTTGAACCGTCATAGACAAGTGGTTATGGATATGCTTCATGTTTCCGTCAGTACTGCTTCAAAGAGTTTACTTCTTTATGCTGCTACTCTTCCCACAGATAATGAAAACTATAGCACGGCTCTTCAACTCATCCGTCAGCTAAATGATGCCATGTATGTCCTAAACAGCAAGCAGCAAATGAAACTTGCTTCATCTGATGCAGAATCTGCAAAGTTGGATTATGCACTTGTTTCTAATGTGGTATCCTACTTAAAGTCTGCATCTGCAGTGGATCAAGAGTTGCACAACTCCATTTCGAGCTTGAATACTGCTGTCGATAACCTTCAGGAGCTCGAAAAAGATACGGTTGCTGGTAAATTTGAATGGATTGATGGTCTTTTAATCAATGCTCTTGAACATGGTCACTGGCTTTTGATTGACAATGCCAATCTTTGTAACCCTTCCGTATTGGATCGTTTAAATCCTCTGTTTGAAAATGACGGTGTCTTGATGGTGAATGAACGTGGTCTTGTCGATGGCACAGTGAAGGTGATCAAGCCTCACCCTAACTTCCGCATGTTTATGACAGTAGATCCTCAAAACGGCGAATTATCCCGTGCAATGAGGAACAGAGGTATCGAAATTGCTCTTCTTGACTCTAACTGGAACAAGAATGATCAGGATGCAACTAAGCTGGTGAACTCTCTTGGTGTTCGTGGTCGCCGTATTCCTGCCCTCTTGAATGAACTTCAAGGCGAGGTGACCCAAAGTCGCAAACACTTGGCCAAGTCAGAAAATGTCCGGGATTATCTCATGTTTGCCACTTATATGGCTGAACGTCTTCAACGCGGTCAATCTCTAAAGAGTGCTATTCGAGACTCGTTCTTCCAAGTCTTTGTTGATATCGAAAATGCACCCAGCGCGCTTGCTGCATTACTTGAAAACGATGTTGCTAGCCAAGAATTGTTACAAGAGCTGGTTTCTCCTACAAATTCGCCCTTCTTCATCGGCGGAAAGTTGTTTCAGAATGACTCTAATCTTGCCACAATTGCATTACATGGAGCTTACTTTGTTTATCTACTTCAGACACTGGATACTGACGACGAGGAGTCTCAAAAGAAGATCGACGTTGCTGCTGATTATCTCTTGGAGAACTTGAACCTTCAAAACTATGGTCTCTGTTATCGTTGGCTAGGCTACATGTCACAGCATACAATTGCTTCAAAGTCGGCTGCACTGGAAAAAATTGGACACCTAATGAAGAATTTGATCAAGCATCCACTGTTTACCGAGTTGACCAATGTGCAATTGAAGTCCAAAAGTGTTGCTGTCAATCATGAAGAATTGAAGTGCATCAGTGAAGCTTATAAAATGTTGATTCGTCTCTTAAAGCAAGACTACATTGACAATACCATGCGTTCTGCAACACAGAGGCTCAAGGTTGGAAACTTGACCGCTCTTCAACAATCCTATTGTTTCCAGGTCGGACGCTTGAGTGAAAGCCAGTTGTTGCATCCAGTTGTTCCCAGACTATATCCTTTCTTTGAAGCAATCAACTCTGCAGTGGCATCTTGGATCGATCAAGCCTCCTATCGTAATTGCACCACGCAAATCTTTGAAGCTGTTCATCATGTGTTAGATGTCAGAGACTACACTTGGTCTCTTACACATATGGAAGCTTTGAGCTTGGACAAACTGTTGATCAGCATCCGAATCATGAAAGAACTCATCACCACCGAGGAAATGGCTTCCGTTGGATTTAACACAGTTCTCAATCATATTGAAGATATTATGTCTGGATTTGATTTTGATACAAGCAGATCCATGATGGCTTTATGGGGACACTTCCATCCCTCTACTTTATCTTCTGAACCATTACACATGCTTGAGAGCGATTTACGAAAGATCAGCAATGACTTGAATTGTTACAGGTTCAGCCTAGAAGAAGGACTCAAGCCAAAATCACTTGTTCTGCACGCTAAATCAGAAGCAAAGAGAACTTTGATAGAAGGCATAGCTACGCTCTATGCAGTGGACGTGAACAATGCTGCAACTGTTGAGCAAACTTTGAAGTCTCTGCGTAACCTCCCTGAATACATCACTCGCGAGTTACAGCCTACTGAAGCAAGTGATACGATCAGAAGGGATAGCTCATGGGATGCCGCCTTGGTACCTTTACATGACTATTCCAGCATTCTTGAGGAAATGGAGATTTTGGCAAAGCTTTACTTTATCTCTTGTGATAGACATGAATCTGTGAATGACAAGCAATTGCTCGAACAAATGTCGAAATTTAAGGAATATGCCATAAATTACTCTTCACGTCCTCCAACAGACTTGGTGCCTTATCAGCGTCTTATTTGGTTCTTGGATTGTGGAAAATCAATCAATACATCTTTAATTCCTGGGTTAATTCAAGATGCAGCCTACACGTATCATCAACGTCTGTGGCGTTCAAGCGTCTTCCAGAAAGATCTCTTCCAACTTGTGCCTAATGATACTGAGAAGGTAATTTGTTAATTTTCTTTTATTTTTAGCATAACTCATATGATTTGCCATAGGATCTTCGAATTACTGAAGGTTCCCTCGCATTATATGAAAGCGTAGAGACATTTATCTGTTTGAATATGCTGGGATCTGTTGATAAAATGCCTGTGGACGCATTCGAAAGCGCTTTGAAGCAACTTAAAGGCTTGCAACAGTTCTTGTCAAATAATACGAAGTTAAAGGACAGAAGGCTCCTTGAAGTAGCTACTTTATTCTCAATGACACGTCAGGTAAATTAAGCATAAATGACGCTACAAAAAATCAATTACTCACTTTTAATACTCAGTTGCTAAATGCCTCTGCTGAAGTACTTGATGAAGCAGCTTATGAAGCACTTTCTTCTGTACTAAACAAAGCAGGTGAATTTTCGCAAAGACTATTGCAATCAAACCTGTATTTCGGCAACGATGTAACATCGTATTATGCTGATGTGGCTGCCTTACTTGATGAAGCATCACAGGTTGCTCAACAATACGAGTTCAATTCGCACTATATCGGCGCTATTAATGCACTTCGAGCCACTGTCGAATCCCTAGGAAATGAAGACAAGCGCACGTTTTTCTCTGCTTGTGGCAAAGCTCGTGTTCTCTTAGGCTTAGCCTTCCTGTCTGCATATATCCCTGACTATCCCGTCGATCCTACTTCTGAGCCCCGTCTCCGTGTCGACTTGCTACTGCAAAAGAAACAGAAGCAATTGAATAATATCAACGTCAGAGAAAACATTGAAAAGATATACACAGGCAATGACACAAACTCTGTGATTGACGAAGAGAAGCGCTCATTAGAGAAGGTGAATGATGAACTTGGAGAGAAGTCGACCGTCTTTTCACTTCGCCCTGCTCAATCACAGCTTGACGAAATATTTGTTGACCTTCGCTATTTGCAAAAGAGTATGCTTGAACATAACGTAGAAAACTTGCTGAATGAATTGGAAACACACTGCACAGATTCTATTCTACAACGCGAAGCTCTCCTACAAGGAAATGCGCTCCAGTTTGTTGACAGAGTTTTCGACAAGTTCCCACTGTATAGAGACATCTTGCAGCCTTTGGTCATTGCTGTTGACGATATTAAGTATGGTCTTCGCATGCTGACAGTTAATGGTCGTAGAGACTCTACTGATGAATTTTTGTCTGAATTCATTGAGCTTTTGATTCGTGAACCTGATATCACTGGTCATCTTCAAGGTTTGACCTGGAATATGCTTGCTACTCCTCAAACACTTTCAAAGATCAAGGCCATCGTGTTTGAACGAGCACCAACAAATAGAAAATGGGCATTCTATTTGCGCTTGCTGATAGTTATTCTTCAGCGTACTGTAGCCTCTTTTGATACTGCTGGATATCTAAAGGATGAAGACCTTGTCACAGTGAACGCGCTATTCAGTGAAATCATCCAAGTCTGGAAATCAGCAGAAGAGTACAAGAATAAACTGGAAGCTGAAAAAGAAGCTTTGTATAAAACTCGTGCAAAGAAGTATGAGCCTCCCACGGAAGAAGAGCTCGAGGAAGAAGATTTAAAGAATATTTTTGCAGATTTTAATGATGAATTTGCTGATCTCACTATTGAAGATGACACGCCTCCTAAGAAAGTAACTGATCATCTTAAGGTTGAAGAAGTATCTGTGCTTGACAATGAAGATGTTCATCGCATTGGCCATCTTCACAAGCTGATATTTACAAGTTACAAGGCCGATGCATGTAGTCGCTTAGGCAAACCTTTTAACAGAGAAGCCTTACAATCCTATACTACTGCCAATCAACTGGCATCTATGGCTAAATCACCATTCACAGACGTCACCGACCGTATCTGTAATGCTGGTCATCTTCGTGTTGCAAATTTGGCAATTAGACGTCTTGAGTCCGAGAATTCTTTTGCCACCACAAGTGACGACATTTATGACTTTTATCAAAGCGAAAATGTGCATGAAGCTAAAAAGGTAGAGCCTGTGGTGAATCGCTTTAAGGCACGCGTGTTAGAGCTTGCAGAGCAGTGGCCAGAACATGCCATTCTCGAACAACTGCTTGTCATTTGTGATCGTATCTTGACTTTCTCTATTCTGTCGCCTGTTGCCAAATTCTTGACTGGTATCGAACTGCTGTTACAAAAGTCAGAGGATTGGGAAGCTTACGCTGCTAAGCATGTCTCTCTCAAGAGCCAACGTGACGAGTTGATTGCTCTGATCGTTAACTGGCGACAACTCGAACTTAATTGCTGGCCCAAGCTTTTAGCTGCTCAGGAGCAATACCATCAAAATGCTGCTTTCAAATGGTGGTTCCATCTGTATGACACTATTAATAACACCTCATTTGATACGGAGTCATCTGAGAGTTGCAAGAAGACGGCACATGAATTGTTGAGTGCCCTGGATCAGTTTATGCAAACATCAAGCATTGCCGAATATCAACCACGCCTTCAAATGATAGACACATTCTATCAGCAAGCTAAACTTCAAGCACAGTTCTCGACCAATGAATCTGAACAGTTGAGCTTTGAAAAGACAGCAGTCATTCTACGTAATGTCTATTTATACTATTCACAATTCCAACAGCATGTGGATACTATGCTTACACAAATGCGCAAGCCAATTGAAAAAGACTTGAAGGACTTTGTTAAAATTGCTACCTGGAAGGATGTTAACATCTATGCCCTTCGTCAAAGTGCTGTCAAGACACACAGAAAGCTTCACAAGTGCATTTGCAAGTACCGTGAAGTTTTGAACACGTCTATGCTTACTGTTATAGCCAATTATAACGGAGAGCATGCAATGTATCAGTACGGCGACGATAAGCGGTATGCCAAAGATATCAACCGTGGCTTGATCGATCAATTATCACAACCCAAGCTTTGGATTAGTGAGACGCCTATTAAAGTGACTGATACTTCCTTTGATTGGTCTGCATCTTTGCCGGTGAAGAAGCATTTGGCAAATCTACCTGTTACTCTTAATAGACTGCATCTTTACTGTCAAAAGGATGTATTTATCAATGATGCCGAAACCAATGAAGCTCCTCTTGAGGACTTTATGACAGAAATGATCAACAAAGTAAAGCAGTTCCAAAAAGAAACTCCTTCAGTATTAACAGATGAAAACAAGTCAACCGTCATGAACCAAAAGCAGCTCAAGAAGAAGGCACTCGTTGACTTTTTGAAGGAACTTCGTCGTCTCGGATTGAAATCTCGCGCTACTACTATGCGAGAAAGTAACTCTGATTCAACTGCTCTCTTCCTTCAAAATGCAGCAAAATTAGAATTGTTGGAAGCAACCAATAATCTTCAGAAGCTACCCTTGTCCATTTGCAGTGGTGCTACTCAAGATATTATTGAACAGTGGAACAAAGCAAATGACTATTACTACCGCTGTGTTGCAAGATTGACCCATTTACGAACGATCAGTACGACGAATGTAAGCAGAGATCTTTCGATGCTTGAGGTTGAACGAAGCATGAGTGCTGCTGAGCACATGTTCCTTTTAGTGCGTAAGGAACGTCATCTCTTTGCTCAAATGGAGAATCGTATACAAATCCTCCAAGGTGTTTCTGTTCAGCTTGCTGCCTTGTACGATGCCTTTACCAATGGAAAACTGATTGCTAATGATGGGGATATCGAGTATCGATTTATACATCATAAAGCGTATGTGGATAAACTTGCTTTGCTCATGAAGCAAGCTGTTGAACTTGTCTCTATTCAAGCAAGTTCTGCAACTCAAGGTGTATTAAAGGATTTGCAAACTGCATGTGCTGATGTTCAAAAGGTTCAAAGAACGGTGGACTATTGGTTCGTACAACGCTACCTTTATCCTAGATCTGCTACGTCCCTTGACTTTTCGTTGATGTCTATCGATATTGATCAACTGATAAAGGACAATATGAACAAGTTGGATCCTATTGAAACCGTGCTTGCCAGCACGTCGCAAGCTTTACCTCAGTCAAGTCATACTCTTTATTCCATCATTCAGTTTATCTCTAATGCGAGAGCTACTGCTGCTATGGTTGATTCTGGAAAAGCTGCCAATGCAGAGTTAACAATGACTGACTTGCGTGAACGAGTTCATGCCTTGATTGATGCGGTCTTGATATCCATTCAAGATCTCAAGAAGGCCAACTCTACAGTAAATCCTGCTAAATCAGAAGAGGATGACGATAATGAAAATATGCCACAAAACTATATCTGTTTCCAGAGTGAAAAACAGGCTATTCTTGTTAGTGCTCTTCACTTAGAATCTGCATCTAGACGTTGTGTCGAGCTATTGACAACAGCGCATGTTTTGGTCAGCCACAAACAAGACGATGATGTTGTTTGTGAAATCTCTAGATTGTTACAAGAAGTGTATCCATTCCTTCAACAGTATATGCTTGTGGTTCAACATACCTTAGCCAAAATGCTTATTCATCACAAGTCTATGGCTAAATTCACCTATTGTCTTGTAAATACATTCAGTATTATCATCACAAAGGGTTTCTGTATGCCTGAAGGAGCTGAAGATGCCGAGGAAGGCGACGCTGAAGGTACACAAGCAGGAACAGGTATTGGCGAGGGAGAAGGCACCAAAGATGTCAGTCATGAGATCGAAGATGAAGAGCAAGTGCTCGGAACGCAGAACGAGGAGCGCTCAAATGACGATAAACAAGATACAAAAGAAGAAAAGGAAGGTATGGATATGGAGAATGACTTTGACGGCAACCTTGAAGATGTGGAACAAGAGGAACAAGATAATGAAGAGTCAGAAAGTTCTGAAGACGAGGAAGAAGAACCTGATGAGCAAATTGGCGATGTAGATGATATGGACCCTGATGCCGTAGATGATAAAATGTGGGGTGATGAGCAGGACGAAAACTTGAACGAAAGCGACAAAACGGTTGATGATCAAGGAAAACAAGAGACGCAGAAGGACTCAGATATAGTTGCCAAGGAAGAGAGTGAAGAACAGTCTGAATCGAAGAACGAAAAATCCGAGGCTCCTGAGAATCAAGACGACCAACAACAAGAACAGGACAACAATGAAGAGCAAGGTGACGAAGGTGACGAAGGGGATGCTGATGAAGAAAGAGAAGCTGAAGGTGAGGATGAAGACGACGTTGAGAATCGACCAGGAGAGCAATTGAACGCTGAAATCCCTGAAGCCGAGACACTTGACCTTCCTGAAGATTTGAATATGGAAGGAGATGATGAAGATCAAGAGGAGGGTGGTGAAGATGACATGGGAATGAATGATCCAATGGACATTGATGAGCTACCTAATCAAGAGCAGTTGCCTGAAGAAGAAGAAGGTGAAGCCTTCCATGACGCTTTAGATCATGTTGATGAAGGAAAAGAAGGGGAAGAAAATGAGAATATGCCTGATGGTGATCAAATGGATCATACTGAAGAAAAGAAAGAAGGTGAAGAAGATGAAGCACTGCCTGACAATGAACAAATGGATCAAGAAAACTCAAAGACTAGTAATGCTCAGATTGAAGAAGAGGAAGAGAGCGAGCAAACTGAAAGCACGGCTCAAAACCGTGAGCAGCCTAATAGTGATGCCACAGCTGATAATCAATTTGGTGTTCAGGGTCAAGCAGGCAAGCAAAGCAAGAGCACTTCTGGTAAGAACGATGGAGAGGAAGATTTGGCTGATACAGCACAAGGCGAAGATGACAATACTGAAAAGAAGGAAAGCAAAGGAAAGTCTGGAAGTGGCTCTAATGATGTTAATAATGAAGAAGATGAAACTGAAGATAATGCTGAAGAATCTGAAGCAAATGAAGCTCAGTCCAACCCTCAGCGAAGTTTAGGAGATGCTTTAGAAAAGTGGAGAAGAAGACTTGAGAACGTTGAAGAAGCTGGTACTGAAGAAGAAGAAAACGACGAGGTTATGAAGACTGAAGATGAAGATACTGAAAATGCTCAGGTGAATGATAAGGATACATTCGAATATGTCAAGAATGACGAAGAAGCTCATGATATGCAAACCATGGGCAACGCACAGCCAGACCAAATACAAGACCTGAAAGCAGCTGCAATGGACGAAGAACAAGAAGATGACGCAGGTGTTTCTGGAGAAATGGAAGTTGACCAACAAGAAGAATCTATTGACACTATGCCATTGCCGCGTGAGACCTTGGATATGGCAGGCGCTGCTGATCGACAGGGAGCCATTTTGAGCAAGAGGTTGCCAGAGAATCAGATTGTCGATGAAACTGAGATTTTAACTGTAGATGAATCTGTTGTTTCACGAGAGCCTCTTGAAAAGCAAGATATTGAACATATGCGAGATGAACTGGAAGCTCAAGTATCTGAATGGCGCGAAGAAGGAAGAGATATTAATAAAGCAAGAGAACTATGGCAAGGATATGAGAATTTGACACATGACTTGGCAATGGGACTTTGTGAACAACTTCGTTTAATTTTAGAACCTACCTTAGCCACTAAGCTTAAGGGTGACTATCGCACAGGAAAACGATTGAACATGAAGAAGATCATTCCTTATATTGCAAGTCAGTTCAAGAAAGATAAGATTTGGTTACGCCGTACAAAGCTAAGCAAACGACAGTATCAAGTCATGATTTCCGTGGATGACTCTAAATCAATGTCTGAATCCCGTTCTGTACAACTGGCTTATGAAACGCTGGCTCTTATATCGAAGGCTCTATCACAACTAGAAGTAGGCGATATCTCAATCTCGTCCTTTGGTGAACGCGTGCGTCTTTTGCATCCATTTGGTCAACCTTTTACAAGTGAATCTGGTGCAAATGTTATTCAACAATTCACCTTTGCTCAACAAAAGACGTATGTTAAAAACCTGATTGAAACTTCCCTTGGTCTATTTGAAAATGCCAAATATTCTTCAGGCTCTGGTGCTGCTGAACTCTGGCAACTTCAACTTATTATTTCTGATGGTATCTGTGAAGACCACGAAACACTAAGAGCATTAGTACGCAGTGCACTTGAACAGCGTATTATGATTATATTTATTGTTGTTGACAACAAGCCGGAAAAAGACTCGATCCTGAACATGACAAATATCACTTATACGATAAAGGATGGCAAGTATGGTATTCAAATGAAGCCTTATTTAGAGACTTTCCCCTTCCAGTACTTTATGATTGTCCGTGACGTAAGCTCACTACCTGAAGCCTTATCCGATGCTTTACGACAATACTTTAGCTTTGTATCTAGTTAAAACAAAATAATACATAAATAAATAAAATTTTTAGATAATATTAACATAGGAAATAATCCTTTATTGCCAAACTATAATATACAAAAGGCTAACCCAAACAAATACACCATTTAGATCTTATCATATCTTAAGTACATATCACTTTCAATTCCTCTGCACCAGGATTGGCCATCATGGTGACTTCTTCCACCACTTAAGCACTGATCCCAGAGCTTTTGTCTTAAATCTCTGAAATCATTTCCAACGAAACCGCTACATCTGATGGAACCACAAGTAGCTTCAGATTTCTTGAAGTGGTCAGCCCTTTCCAATCTGTCCATACAGCATTGAAAGTCTCTCTTGTTGATTGATTCACTTCCACCACAGCCAGCTTGAGCGCCAAAACTACATCTTGCAGAAACTATACTAAAGGCAGAGGCCATGACAAGGGATACAATTGTTAAAGTCTTCATTATTCTAATTTAAAATGCTATTCTACAATGAAAAAATAAACAGATCAAATAGTCTGCCCTTTTATATGCAAACTTTTTATTGCAAGCCTTCAAAGTCCAGATTAAGGTACAGCAAAGCGCAGTAGTATGTAGAACCAAAGGAGAATTTACTAACTTAGCTGATATCACACAATAAAACTGGATTTTAAAAAGTAAAAGACCTTATCTTGATTCAATACAAACATGATTTATTAGGAATTAATAGACAAGATCCCTGATCCATAACTTACTGAACCATACAATATGAATATTCATGGTTAACACTGATTTGAACATGAGCAGCTTGGTTTTTTAACACTTCAAAACAAGAGTCAGATGAATAATTTCGCGCTTGTGTAGCCAGCAAGTCAAACCCCTTTTTTAGAATCTTCTGCATAACGATATTGGTGATCGTGCGACAAAGTTGCTTATTACTGTCCTTTTGATTATAATGTTCAGCTCGAACGCATAAATACGACCCAATATATACATCTTCGTGATCATAATCAATAGGATATGCACATACGATTGGCTCTCTCCAAGCTCTTCATATGACTATCTTGCCCTCAGTGTCTCTTTTGGATGCTGATAATTCAAAATAACTTCTGCCAAACCACCCTAAAACATCCATTCCTCAGCAAATGCCTTAACTGTAGGCTTGTGGCGCTTCTAGTGCAACGATTGCTATCGGGCTTCAAATCCTCTGGCATGCACCACTCTTCAATCCGAGTAGTAACTGGTATCTTTTTTTAGACAGACTAAAAGCTCTCCTGACTGATTACACTACTACCAAACGCTGTAATACCTTGGATAAGGCCATTTCACTGCGATGTTAATGTGCAAGAAAAAGTGCGCCGATAAAATGCTTCGAACCAGGACAAGTTAGAACATTCCTTGGAATGACTCATGAATCTCCGTTAATGAAACCATTTGTACTAAAGAAACGACCAAACAATTTGTTCTTTGTCGTCAACAATCATCCTCTACTTCGATGCGAAAAGATCACATTGAGCTGATCGCCTAATCATTGCATGGCCTTTCTATATTGGATTCACGGTGAAGAACAGATGTCCATCAACTGACAAGAAACGAAAACAGAATAGTTCACCTTGCGAAACTTCCCATAATTCATCAGCCCTAAAGTTCTGATTTGTACCAATAACACAGTCTCTCTGTCTTGCATCAGCGAATAGTAAGGCAAGAAGTCCCTTTCGTTAACAGAGCTTACCAGCAGCTTGTGAAGCAAACGCCTTCAACGCAGTTTCACAATTCATGCGGAACGCATTTCTGAAATAGACAACCAGACTGTATACTATGAGCATCGATGTTCCTGCTGCAAGCATCAATGATTGTTACACCCAACAGCATCTCAGACTATGACCAGCTATTAATGAAAAAATCCCTTGATGCGGGCTTGTTTAATAACGAGACAATCCGTTTTTTGCCAAAGCGCGTACTTGATCCCATCGATACCTTTCGAAGCTTATGAGTGCGCCACGAAGCCTAATTCCCACACCGCCTTCTCAAGGTCATACAAGAACATTTATTGCAAATGATAATAGTGATTCCACACTGAATCATCGCATTTTGGTGAACCTTACTTATCCATATGAAAATTCAAGATCCTTTATTCACCGATCAAAGTCAGATCAAACGTACACTCTTTATCTCTTATTGGTCCTTCCACCGAAGACATTGGAAACTCTTCGTTTGGAGGATCAGCTTTATACACGTCCTCAGGTTACTGTATTTTTATTAACAAGTAAAGATTTAGTCGGCCCATTTGGGCCGATATAAACTACATTTTTTTT